>NW_026718395.1:0-31302 GCF_029784015.1 Lycium ferocissimum | reverse complement strand
AAGTTGAAATATTAGTTTGCATGAATAGTAATTGGTAAGAATGACCATTTTGCGCTTTTTGGACGAAACGGGAATTGAGATTGGACGCACGTAAGGCGTAATCCGGGTATGTAAAGCCTTCCCTATCTTTCTTTGGCATGTTACCGAGTCTAATAGGCTTGACGGCGAGCCTCGATGACATTTCGCTTCTGTAATTCGAGATTGAAATTGGCGCAAAATACGTCAAGAAGATTGAACCCTTTTTCTCCAATTTGGCCTATAAGTATATAACTTCCATAAATGGAGTCGAAGCATTCTAAAATGATTTTGGACGACTCCCTAAGGTTTATTATCTATAATTTACGCCCTTTATTATGGTTGGGTCCGAGGTGGGCCCACGATACCCCGATACTCCCGTATGGTTCAAATCGATCCGTTTTTGTACATTTTTTCATAGCTAACTCTTGATTATGTTCCGTCTTGCTAACTAATAGGCATTATGATTTGTCTATCCGAGTCGACTATTATTCCGACCTCTCGGTTACGATTACGGATATTCTGCGTTCCGATATGATCCGCCTATTCGATTTGATTTACCTTCGAGCTATCTCGTATTTATTAAATACGTATGTCGGTTCGTATGTATATGGTTTCTCATTTGTCTGTTCGTGGATGTCTCAATGCTTCCTTCACTGCGCCCTCGGCCAAAGTTCTCGTAATTCGCGCACCTCACCGCATTGTTCACCGCGTCCCTCGGATTGTGCGGGCCGGGATACGTACGTATCCGATATGACCCGATGATGGTCGATTATGTGATATTATGGGGATGGCGATGCCGGATGGCATTTGATCCGATTCTCGTTCGTCCACCGCGTCCGTACTACGAGGGCGGTTCTTCGTTACCGCGTCCCTTATGAAAGGGCGGGATCCGTTCGTATGTGATTGGGATCCGATTTTTGATATGTCTCGTACGCATATGATTATGACTGCTATGCATGATTCTCGTCTCGCGCGCTCGTATGTCCGATTTGGAATATGACTCCGTCTCGTCACATTTCGGGAAATCCGATTCGGACTCGATTCTGCCGTCGTCATACCTTTGAGTTCGGTGCGCCGTTCGAGAGTCCGTCCGTACGCTCTCCGTAAGTCCGATTCCGCTTATGATTACATTACTCGCCACGATTCTCCGTACGTATGCTCCGTAAGTAGTCCGACTGCGCTACGACTGCGTACGTACGCTCTCGTAAGTCCGACTCGCTACAAATCCGACTCGTCCGCCCTATTTCCGTATTTCCGTCTTGTTATGATTTTATATATACGATTAAGGTTATTTTGATTATGTATGCTATGTTCCGCTTTTACATACTCGGTACGTGCACATCTTGACCGACCCGGCCCGCGGGGGCGTGCTACATGCCCACGGTACGAACGCGCGCGCCACACGGTACGCGCGCGTTTAGGTTATCGGTGCGTGCTCTGGAGAGCTCCTTTCTGATCCGGAGCTGATACTTTTGGTATATATTTTCTGTTGTTCATATGTTCTGTATATATGGCTATTTGGGTATGGCGGGGCCCTGTCCCGTCTTCTGATTCTGTTCTGTATGTTAGAGGTCTGCAGACATGTTTGTGGGATATGGGTTGTCACTGTTCGGTAAGTTGTGCGAGTTTGTGACTTTGTCTAATATAACGACCTTAACGACTTACGGAGGTTTTAGTATGTATATATGTGTATGTATGTTCGAGCGGTGCACCTTACATCTGTATGGATTTAAATATGTTAGACGCATTAGCTATTTGGTATATTGGATCTGTTAGGTAGGTACGTATGGGTGCCCAGGTAGGACACCAGTCACGGCCCCCGGGGCTGGGTCGTGACACTTCCCCCCTTTAGAACATTCGTCCTCGAATGTTCAACTAGCCGCATAGGGTCTTAAGGGTCTCGGGGGGGTTTCCTTTGCTACCATAACACGTAATCTCATTTACCAATCATATTTCTCTTTCATTATCCTCCTCAGGTCCGCAAGTCATTTCCTTTCTATTATTATTCAGCCACGGTGCCTTAACGGAAGCTACATCTTTAGCACACAACCCTTTGGCCTCACAATTTGTGTAATTAGGTTCGGTGCATCTCAAGTTAAGCTCTTCCTTCTTGTCGAATCCGATTACGTCCTTCACAGATGATATCTTCAAGCATACCCATTCGCCAGTCTGGGATTCTAAGTGTCGATACCGGTTGTCGTCATATGATTTCCATTTCGAGCTACTAATAGCCGTTCCCTGTTTTAACCATTATCGGCTGATACAATTCTGAAAGAAGTTGGCGTATAAATTCACCCTCCTTTTTGTGGCCAACTATTTCTGCTCACTGGCTTAAATCGTCTTACAATCTTTCTTTACTCATCTTGTTACATTTTCAACACATTGCCTCATGTCATTACCTTATCTCTAATTCGAACTCTGCTATCGTCCCTTTGCTCGGATCCTGCTCTCCTACTTTCACCCCGCCACACGTGATGTTGCAATCTTTACCCGAATGTACAAAAAGGGGTCAAATTATTCTAAGAACTACCTCAACGTAGCTTTACTAACCCTTATATTTCACTTTATCTTTGCCTCTCTTCTCCTGGTTCGTACTATTCCACATCTTACTCCCGTGCTCGCATTTGCTAGGAGTCTACCTTGTCATACTCCTTTTCCCCGCTTTTCTTACTTTCTACCATAGGAAATTTTCTACTGCTAGCAACCACTCTTTTGCCTATATCTTAACCTCTGATCCCGTATAGCCGTACTACCTCTCACAATATCTCCGTAAGCTACTCGTTACTTCCCTTTGTCATATTCCCTCTTTAAGTCTCCATTTCCTAATATCATGTTATTTCGGATACTTACAATTAATTGTCAGCGCCATCTCGATTATTACCTTGACTTCTATTCCTTTACTGCTGGCTCTTCGATCTCCCTAGCTTGTCTCAGCAACGAACTTTACCTGCGGCCCAAGCATTCGTATTCGGGGCATTGTAGCGTCGATTGTCTTCGTCTTATACTTATCTCTCTCTCCCTCGCTTCCCCCGTTTTGGGGTGTACTTATGCCATTACCCGATTATGCTCCGCTCTATATCCGTATTTCCAATCTTAATTAGGCGGCGCTTCTATTCCGACATTTTGGTTCCCGTTGCCGTTCGTTTACTTACTCTCTTTCTTTTCCAAATATCATTGTATTAACACTTTCCAAACTTAATTTGTAGTGAAAACAACATCATCTTGCCTTGTAACATTTGCACTCTTTATATATATTTTTCCACTTGAACCTCGTTATCCTGTCCAATTAATGTCTTCCATCTACCGCCACGTTGGTCGCCGGAATACACATGTCCCCTGATCTAGCCATGTACAGGATATCCTGTGCATACCTATGCACACTTATAGCCCCTACTATCTTGCTTACAAGATATCTCCAAACACTATTCCAATTCACCCTAATTCTAGAGCCGCGTTGTACCTTTTTCCCCTTTACTAGTCTAATTTGTCCCGTTCTGCGCGACCTTCTTGGGTTTCTGTCCACTCCCCCGACTCTTAATTTGTTTTTAAGTCATTCTAACTCCTCATTTGCTCCTTACGGCTGAATTTGTAAAACTTTCAGAAAATTTCCCAGGGGGTCACCCATCCCAGGATTTCTCTTGCTTCAGCACGCTTAACTTTGAAACTCCGGTGAAGTACGATGCCTTAACGCTAGTACAATCGCGTCCACCTCACCGCATGACCTCCGTCACGTGGTCTGGAGTAAGTCGAAGTCTTAACGGATTTCGAAGCGCCCTTATAGAATAATTACTATTTACCCTCCTTTGGTCCTCGGTATTCGCTTTTCACCCGTGGATATGATTACCTTTCGTTCTAGGCTTCCAAATCTCAATGACGAGGAATACACCTCGATCACCGTTACTTATTACTACTTGGCCATCGCCCTCTGAATTCGGTTCTCATTTACCTCGTTCTTCATCATTTCTGTATCCGAGTCTTTTACCGTCCCGTCACTTCCAACACCTGGATCCTTAATTACACCTGTCATGGTTTATTATTATACTGTTATCTCGCTCTCTTCCCATTCTCTCCTTCCGATTACCCTTTCTTTTCTTACGCTCACTATCATTTCCACTATCGTATAACGCTTATTCCAAACTCTCTTTACAAAACTTGATAAGTCTCGCTTATTCGCTCTATAGCTCACTTTTTCGTTTCACCCTTACTTTTATATTCGGCTACGTAGACCACATCATAGCTTTAGCCGCTTTCTCATTAGGCTTTACTTATTTCCATAACGAGTCCTCGCCGTATTCATATTACATCCGTTCGTAATCAACCCGATAATATAACACTTCTTAATCCTTCACCCTTTCGGCACACTTTATTCTTAACATCTCACGAGCTGTCTTATCTATGCATTCATACCCGTCGCAGTTTCTCCCCCTGTGTTTTTATCTTAATCGTACTATTACTTCTTTTAACTATAAACGCGTCATAATTCGTCCCTCGCTTATCGGTTCGGTACCTTAATTAACATTTCATCAAAATTTACCAGCTCGAATCATCTCTTAGAATTACCAGACCTTTCCCAATTCTTTTCACCGTGTCGATATCGAACTTCTAATTATGGTTATTCCCAATTCCGCAATTAACCTTTTTCCCAAAGTCGGCCGCGCTCGTATCTTAGTCAAATTTTTTTTTTCATTTCTATTGGCACGACTCCGTTCCAGACATATTACAAACCTATACCTTATTTTCACTTTATTTCTGGAAAAATTTCGGCAGAGTTTCCTCTATAACTGTGACTATCTCAAAACCTGTACACAAGAAATACCAACAATGCCTCACAGGGCCAATATATATATATACATATCGCATCATATCACGGCCTCACAGGGCTCCCAACATCATCGGCAGTGCAAAAATAATAAACATACCTTGTATACCCAACTCAATCAGCACCTGTCACACTTTCTTGTTTACTTTTAATCCTCAACTTGCATTTCAATCTTACTTTAATATCTTACTCGACATATGTCTTGCATACCTTTGCTTACCTGCGTACTTCGTAGCTTCCAATGTCGCTAGTCGTTTTCTTCCGTCGATGCCATTTCTCTGCTGAAATCAAAGGTTAGCGCCAATAATCTCATTTTCTACGACTTGGCTCTATGGCACGATCTAAGATGTCAAAGAAGAGTAACCATCCTAGATGCCCCGTAGCCTCCTGTTTATAAATGTGGCGCGCTTCACACCATAAACAGGACTCTACCGGACACGACTTTGCAGACACCCCCAAGACGAACCGCTCTGATACCAATTTGTCACACCCTAATTTCCGTTAGGGCGTGATGGGCACCCGACCCTTATTCAGGGCCGAGCGAACCCACTGACTCACATAATACTCACAATCACGCTGACTCTCAAATCATGACACAAATACATAATGAAAATTTTTCCAACAATAATATGCTTTTTGCCTTTCTCGAATCAATGAAAATCTGTAACATATAGAAATATACAGAGCTTATAATACAATACATAACAACACATCGGCTTACATAGCCGCTTACATAACCGCCATCCTATACCCACGACACTGTCTGCAAAGTCTCTAACACAGAACATGATACTATAACATAATACTTTGACTCGGCGGCACTCGAACAGCGGAGCTCGCCAATCCCGCCGGAACATCTTCTCGCTAATGTCTTCAACTCATCCGGGTGTGCACACGCGGCATGAAACGCAGCCCCGAAGAAAGGGGGTCGATGCGGAATATGTCTTGAGTATGTAAAGCATGAAATGTAGTAAGCAGGATCACACTGAAGTAAAGAGTACAGAAAATCATAAGACTTGCCTTTTGAAAACATTTGTCATGCATATGCATATATTGGTAAGTAAAATCTTCTCATAATCATATCGTCATATCATCGTACATATATGCTGTACCCAGCCCTCTAGTGAGGGGCTCGGTGAGTAAAATCAAATCATAATCATGTATGCTTGCAGATATACATATATACATACCGTGCCCGGCCCTACTAGTGAGGGACTCGGTGAATAACGTGCCCGGCCCCGCTAGCAAGGGACTCGGTATGCCATCTGGCCGCCATCTCCATCTCATCACATATATATATATATATATATATATATATATATATATATATATATATAGCGTACCCGGCCCTCTAGGGAGGGACTCGGTGAACAATGCAGAGAAGTTGCACGAATGCGTACCCGGCCCGAGACTCGGTGAAAGACATATTGAGCTTGCACGAGCAGAATAGTGAGAAACCATATGCACGTAAAATCATTCTCATAGACTCAATGAATAAGTAGTCGACGCTCGAGAATCAAATCGGAAATCATGGTAAGTTTTCTCAAAAACAAGTCGTTAGGGCTATACCAAAGTAAATCTCGGGCCCCACAGATATACGTCAAACCAACTCGGCCCGCACATGAAAGTTAAAATCATTACACATTATGGAAGCATTTGTGAGCGTTTCAAAGCAATCCGGTTTTGTTTGCGAAAGTTACGGACGTTTTTAGACATAGGATTTTTTAAAAACAAAATTCTTTATACAATGTTTGAAACCCAAGTATACATAAGGCTTAAGGACCATATGAGTAATATCATATCATGAAGCATATAAGAATCATATACATACTCGGAACATAAGAGTGGAGTTACCCCGAAGCATAAATCGTGTCATATCTTACGTACGTTTAAGACATGCTAAAGAAGGAAAAGGTTAGCCTTACATACCTTAGCCGCCTCCTAAGCTAATCCGAACTTACGTCTCGACTTCTCATGATCTACAATCATGCCATTAGGTATCAACCATTAGCCATAACACTTAAGAATTCAATTCCAAATTAATACTTTATCTACAAAAATTTCGGCAGCACTTCCCCTATAAATTGGACATCCCCGAGAATTTAACTCGGCCAAATTCATCAACAACCATACCAACAAACATTCCAATAACATCAACCATTAATTCAAAACGCATTCTAACATTAATAACCTTCTTTCACATAATGCGACGACATTCATTTATATTCAATTCAACTACATATATCCAAACTAATATCGACGATCGCATATTCAAATAACAATCCAAAACCTTTCAAACACGATTCAAGAACATTTTTAACAATCCGCACAGTATTCAAAGTAATCCAACCAACCTACTACTTCACCCGAAATCCTCTAAGTTCAAGAAAACAATCAACGACACATTTCTTCCTTTCAAGTTCATCAACTATATCGACAATTCACACATTGACAACATTATCTTCCACAAATTCATGAAACTATATTAGAATTTCTTTAATTTCTAAATCAGCCCACCAACAATTACAACTTCAATTTAAGTCATCAAACCTTCATTTCCATCACATAATTCATAACAACATCAACCAAAACACTAAATGAGTTCAATTCATCACCCTACACAACATGACCTACACACGGCCAAAACAACACACGGCCCCAATAGCAACCACACTTCAATTTGAATCATTAAACTTTCATTTGCATCATACAACCCACAACACAACAATCTAAACATGCTAAATAAAATTAATTCTTCACTTCCACACTAACCACACATATTCGGCCACACACACAACACCATGTTTTCATGAATTCCATTCATTTCCATACTCCACAACATCCACAAATCATGCATGACATATGAAAATAAGGATTGAATCTTACCTCCTTCATTCAAGTCCTTCACTCGGCTAGAGTTGAGGAATTGGAAGAATGAAGAGTTTGCTTGTCCCAACAACTATCCCATGTTAATAAGGACCTTTCACTTAGTAGAAAAGCTAGAAGAAAGTAATTTTCCTTGATCAATATTTCTTGCTCCCTCACGGATTGGACATGGCCGAATGGCCTTTTTCTCTCCTCTCCAATGTTCTTGAAATTTCTAAGGTGTAGGAAATGATGAAGATGACTTAATTGTCATCTTTTACTACATATTTAATTTACCCATGTGGCCCTATGGCCCACACTAATTCACATGGCCACTTAGGCCCTTAATTTCATGAAAAATAAATTTCTAAAACTTCACTTTTGGTCCCATATTTCATGAAATATTAGTTTCCATAATTTCACTTTTTCCCCAAATTTTTCTTAATATCTCCATCCCATGAAATCATAAGACACTTATGTCTTACAACAAAGTTGGAAAATAACCTCGTCCCTAATTTGTTGCAACCAACTTAAAAATATTCCGACGTACAAAATGCAAGATATAACACTGACCCGATAGTATTAGAGGAGCTAGGAAGAGCTCCAGTATCACCAGTTCCACCTATGGCCCCAGTTGAATAGAAGGTAAGGAAGGAAATGAAGATTTTGACACAATTGGTTGATTTCCAGACACCGTACCATGATAGAGCATTGGAGGATGTGGGGTCCTCTGAGGGATGGAGAAGTCAGCAATCTTAGGATTCAGTTAATCCGAACTCACCAAAGATCTACAGAACATGACATAGGCGAGGATAGTGGTCAGATTAAAAGGGTCAGAATAGTGGCTACTTTAATAGGATCCCCGAGCGGCAACAGGCCGCAGGTGGAGGAGCAGCAGGCTAGACAACTTCCCCAACCTATATCAAAGTGGTTTGTGCCAGATCTGTTATATCCCGTGTTTTTATACATTGGGATATTTTAAGCTAATCGCGACAAGTTAAGGGCAAGACTATTTTGTGATACGAGGTAGTGACTTTTAACCTCCGATTTTGTTTCAATGCACAAGTTGCTTATAAATTTTTATTGGTATGGAAATATTAATGAAGAGTAGGGATTAATTAACCATGATTAGATTATTAAGTGGGATTAAAATTTTAATTATTTCACTAAGTAGCCATTAGTGGCCATGTGGGCCCCACCCATGGCTTGGCCAAATTTGATTGGCTCAAGCCATGAGTGGGACACATGTCCAGCCCATGGACATCCTATATATATTAAGTTGATGACTAATTCATCAACCACCTACTCACTTGTTCATCTTGCACCTTAGAAAAATATAGAGACGTAAAAAAAAAGGCTCTCGGCCATGGCTGAGTTTTAGGAGAGTTTTCAAGCTTTGATCCAATTAATTATCTTGGTGTTTCTAATCAAATGAAGGTCATGGAAACAAGGATTAAACATGGAAGGGTAGCAAGGATCCTTGTCCTTTTAATTTGCAAATTCTAGCCGTTGAAGGGTCAAGAGTTAAGGTAAGAATTGATCCCTTCCTATATGTTTTAGGGTGAGTTTGGATGCATTGGGAACATATATAAATGTGAATTGGATGTGTAAAAAATTGTATATGTTGATGTTGGAAAGCTGACCAAGCCATAGGGCTGTTTTAGGAGAAAATGATGAATTGATTTTACTTGATATTTTGGTTGTTGTTGTTATGGATTTTATGATGAGAATGAAGGGTTTAATGGTTCAAGTTGGTGTTGTAATTGTTTGTGGGCTGTTGTAGAAGTTAAAATGATGTTAGTAAAGTTTCTTGCATTTATGTGAATAATGTTATAACGTGTGGTCGTTGGTATAGTTCATGAATTTGGAAGAAAAGAATGTGTTGTTGTTATTACTGTTGAACTTGGAAGATTATATGTTGTATTGTGTGTTGGTTGGGCTATTTTGGAGTGTTGTACGGGCTGTCCGGAGTGTTCTCGAGTCAAGTTTGAATAGTCTCGGGCTGATACTTGATACTTGAATATATGATTAGTGATGTTGACTTGGTTATATGTGGTTGGTTTGAATATAAGGGAAACGTCGTCTAATTATCTAGAAAGGAGTTACTAACGTTAGAATACGTTTTGAATCTCCCCGTAACTTAACCGTAGTTCTTAACGTCTTAATATAGGTTGAGGTACTATTGGGCAGCGTATACGTGTTGTGTTGCGAGTAAACGCTTAAGGTATGTAAAGCCTATCCCTTCTTTCTCTTGGCATGTCCTAGACGTAAGTAAGATATGATACGAGCTTCGGGGTAATTCTATTCATAAGTTTTAAGCATGATTTATGATTCTTATTCACTTCTTGATATTAGAATTCTTAAAATAGTCGAGCTACTGCCCTCGAGCTTTCTATATGATCAGGTAGTAAATGATACATGAAAGTCCCTACTCCTAAAAACTCTATAATGAGTAATGACCATAACTTTTATAAATTTGTCTCGTATTAATTTGATACATGTCTATGATCCCTGAGGCGTTATTTAATATAGTTCGTAATGATGTTCAAAGAGTACTGAGTGTGACTATTATCCTGATACTCAAGCGTTGATTAGTCTACTTATCTATTGAGTCTCAAAAGATGATTTATATGCACATGGTTACTCACTACTCGCCGCGCATCGTTATTACATCTTTCACCGAGTCCCGGGCCGGGTATGTATTCGTGCACAGTTTCACTGCATTGTTCACCGAGTCCCTCACTAGAGGGCCGGGTATGGTATATATATATGATGATATGATGATACGATATGATGATATGATGATGGCACCGAGTCCCATGATGGGCCGGGTATGATATACATGTATATGACAGCTTCACCGAGTCCATAATGGGCCGGATATAATATATGATATAGGCATGCATGATTTTATTTCATAAGACACAGGTACAGTGATTCCTTGATTTTCATACTTGTCTCCTGGAATCTTTACTTCAGTTATGATCTTTCTTATTGTATTTAATGCTTTATTTACTCAGTACATATCTCGTACTGACCCCCTTTCTTCGGGGGGCTACGTTTCATGCCTGCAAGTACAGACGCTCGTTTCAGTGATCCGCCAGCTTAGGATATCTATTCAGCTATCTTGGAGTGCTCCCTTGTCCCGGAGCCTAGATTTTTAGTACCGATCCTCCTGTTGTATATATGTGTTTATCCACGGGTACGGCGGGGCCCTGTCTCGTCATATAATACTGTGTTACTCTTAGAGGTCTGTAGACATATGTTTGGGTTGTATATAGTTACTTTTCGGTGGTGTCTGTATGACTATGCTTTGGGGCATTCCCATTTGTAGTGGCAGCCTTGTCGGCTTGCGTATATACATGTTTTGGGATGTTGTGTGTAGTGGCAGCCTTGTCGGCTTGCGTAGATATATATAGATGTTCTGGAAGCTGTGTGTTATGGTAGCCTTGTCGGCTCGTGTATGGCTGGAACGTTCCCCTATATTATGACAGCCTTGCCGGCTTATGTGCAATATTATCTGTTGGAAGTTGTAACTCTTCAGGAGACAGGTGACTGTGATATGTATATATATGCGACAGTTTTGAGACAACATCTTGACTTTTTATATATAAGTTCTTTATTATGCTAGTTGTGGACTGATTATAGTTAACAGGTGTATACGAGTGTCTAGCTCGGGCACTAGTCACGGCCTACGGGGTTGGGTCGTGACAAAAGTGGTATCAGAGCGAGTTCATCCTGAGTATCTACCGACCGTGTTTAGTAGTCTTGTTTATCGGTGTGTTATGCACCACATCTATAAACAGGAAGCTACAGGACAGTTAGGATGTTACCTTTCTTTCATATCTGAGATCGTGCGATAGAGCTAAGTCATAGGAAATGAAATTCCTTATACTAACCTTTGGTTTCAGCAGAAGGACGACATCGACAGAAGGAAGTGACCAACGATATTGAAAGTTACAAAGCCCACAGGTAAGCAAAGGCATCAAAGATATATGTCGGGTAAGGTATTGAAGTACGATTGAAATGTAAAGTTGAAAATTGAAGGGGAAAGTAGACGGAAAAGTGTAACAGGTGCAGTTCGAGTTGGACATACGAGGTAAGTCCATCATTTTCATATTGTTGTTGATATTGGGAGCCTTGTGTGGCTATGATACGATATGATATACATATACATATATATATATATATATATATATATATATATATATGTTGGCCCTGTGAGGCATTGTTGGTATTTCCTGCGTGCAGGTTTTGAGATTGTAAGAAATATAGAGGAAACTCTGCCAAATTTTTTTTTTTTTTTTGAAATGAAAAGAGAAGGAGATATAAGTTTGAAATATGTCTTGAAAGGTCATGCCAACAGTAATGATAGGAGTTGACTGAGTTGTGAGTGCTGCTGACCTTGAGGAATAAGTTAACTGCTGAATTGATGGTAATAGCAAGTAGGAGGTCGACATTGTTATGGTAAAAAGGAATGCTAGGACAATTTGGAAGGTCTTGTGATAATAAGAGATGACTTAGAAAAGGGCTGGTAAATCTTAATAGAGAGTTATATCGAGGTGTCAACTGAATTGATAAGCAGGGATAAATTATGACGAGTTTATAGTTAAAAAGAAGTAATAGTATGATTGAGACAAGAGTACAGAGGAAAAAGAATTGTGACGGATATGGACATATTGATAAGATAGCTGGTGAGATATCAAGGATAAGGTTGACCAGGAAGGGTATAAGGTTAAGAAGTGTTACATTATAGGTTTGATTACGAACAGGATATAATGTAATTATAATGAGGATTGTCACGAAAATGAGTAAAGCCTAGTGAGGAAGTGATTAAAAGATATGACATGATCTATGTGACTAGAGTATAAAGGCAAGTGTGAAACGGAAAGGCGAGTTGTAGAACGAACAAGAAAGACTTATCAAGTTCTGTAGGGAAAGTTTAGAATGAAGGTTATATGATAACGGGAATGATAGCGAGCACCAGAAAAGAAGGAGTTAATTGGAAGAAGGAAATAAGAAGAAAGTGAGATAACAAAGGTAGTAATAGATCATGATATGTGTAGCGAGGACACGAGTACTATAAGTGACGGAATGGTGAAAGACCAAACTATACAAAGGATGAGCAACGAGGTAGAATGAGTGCTAGGAAATGACTGGTATGGTACGAATAAAGATGGATGAACGGAATACGTTTTGAAAATGAGAAAAAGGATTATGCGGAAGTAATGTGTTCCGAATGATACAGAGGTAGCACAAGATTCCTCGTGTGCAGAATAAAAGATGAGCATAGACTAGAGAAATGGTAAGGAAATTCTAAAGGAAGCACCCAAGATAGACGTAAATAATTGAGTACAAGTATGGAACGAAAGGGGAATATATAGTTATGAACTTAAAGGTGTAGTACGACGACAAGGTGATAAGATAAGGATATCATTAAAATGAATTTGATATGATTTTGAGTAAGTTAGAAGTCGGTACTGAGCGCACAACAAGAGTAAAAAGGGCATAAGGCATAAAGGAGTACTGCGTGTATATGACTTTACCTCGGGAATAGTGGAATCCTTAAAGGAAACAGATGATATAGGTCGGGATAAAGATAATATTACAAGAGAACCTTGGACACTTATCGTCGGAATATAGGTGCCACCTAATTAAGATTGGAACGGCTACAAGCACCAGTTAATTATTGATTGGAGTAAGTGGAATGTGGCCTTGGATGAGTTGCTACATTGTCGCATTAATCGAGTATAGATTATCAGATGAGACTTTATACTATATATAGAAAGGTTCTCGTCGCTTCGTGATCTTGTTAAGGTTTCGTTCGTGGATAATCAAGTTATAAATTATAAAGAAGGACATGGATATGGTACAGTACCAAGTGGATTGGTAAAAGGATCAGATAAATTTGAGATTGGAAATAGGGAAATAGAGCAGAATATGAGCAGATAATGGTATAAGTGCACCCTTAAGGGGGGAAGCAGGTAAGAGAAATGCAAGTATAAGATGGAAACAATTGACACTGCAATATATTTGATATGGATGCTTAAACTTCAAATGAGATCCCTTGCTGAAACAAGTTAGTAAGATCTGAAAGCCAGCAATAAATGGATAAAAGTCAGGATGGTATTTGAGGCAGTGTTAAGAAGTTTTTGTAGAGACCTTGAATGACATGATGTTAGAAAGTGGATGCGTATGGAAAGAAAGAGTACGACATGAGAATGGTATCAAGTAATTTAAGAAATATTATAAAGGACAAATGTTATATTAGATTAAAGGCTAAGATTTGGCAATAGAGTTGTTCGCTAATGATATTGCGACTCATAAGTAGCAAAGGGAAGGGATAGAAAATCTCCTATAGTAGGATATGATAAAATCAAATGAGCGAATAAAGGAAGGGAAAGGAGTATGACAAGATAAGCTACGAGCGAGTTTTAAGTACGGAGGGGATATGTAAAATAGAATGAACCAGGAGATGGAAAGACTATGTCTAAGATTGAATATACTTTATACAGGTTGTACAAGAATAGTTATGCAGCCTACGAATATTTGTATACTAAGAATGAGACCAAGTGAGTACTTGATAAGAAGAGTAAAGATTTAGTAACAACAATGCACAAAGGATATTTTGGGTACATTGCAGAAAGATATAAAAATGGTTTAAGCCAAATTACCGAGATAGAATTGGTACTGAGGGCAAATAGGACATGGCCATGGTTGAGCCGAAGATTTATCCCGATACCGATTGTAAGATATGAGGGGAGAAGACAAGGTAAAGCACGAAGACTAGTAAGACGATGCTAAGGTATTTCTTGGGCTAATTTGAGTACCTATGCCTATTCGTGTGAAGATTGCAATAAGGCGTGTGAGATGAGAACCAAGAGCAAAAATCTTAGTAAAGAGGCAATAGAAGAAGTTTGAACTAAAGATAAAGAAGTGACACGAGATAATGTCCCTAGAGTGTTACAAGTTGGATTAAGGGAATTATAAGATGATTTAAGCAAGACAATCAGAACTAGCTGGTTACTAAAAGATGGTGAATTTATATGTCAAATTCTTTCAGAATTATACCGCTTAATGATAGAACAGAGTACGTAAGCCGTATAAGTTGTTATATGAGAGAACTCCAGCGCTACTCAGTAGCCAACTCTAAGGATTGAGATTAAAAGCCAAAAAATAGAGCACCAGTTAAAGTCTTCTAAAGAAGTCGAGGAGTAATACGTGAGGCTGAAGATTCCAGGATATGGACTTCATTACAGGCTTACCTCGCACTCCATGGAAGTATGACTTTATATGGATTATTGTGGATAGGCCGACAAAATCAACCCATCTTCTCCCAGTCAGGGCTACTCATTCAGCTGAGGACTATGCAAGGTTATATATCAAGAAGATAGTAAAACTTCACGGGGTTCCCACATCTATTATATCTGACAGAGGTGCTTAGTTTACAGCTAATTTTTGGAGATCATTCCAGGAAGGATTGGGGACACAGGTGAGTCTTAGCACAACATTCCACCCTCAGACTGACGGACAAGCCGAGCGTACTATTCAGACGCTAGAAGATATGTTGTGGGCCTGTGTTATTGATTTCAGAGACAGCTGGGATGATCATCTACCATTTATTGAGTTTGCTTATAATAATAGCTACCATTCTAGCATCCAGATGGCACCATATGAGGCCTTGTATGGCAGGAAGTGCAGGTTATCTATTGGTTGGTTCGATGTTGGTGAGACTAAGTTAATCGGCCGGTATATGATTCAAATAAGCCGTTGATAAGGTGAAGCTTATTCAGGAAAGGTTATTAATAGCCCAGAGTCGACAGAAGTCATATGCAGATAATCGACGTCGACACTTAGAGTTTCAAATTGGTGATCGGGTATTTTTGAAGGTGTCACCCATGAAGAGTGTAATAAGATTCGGTAAGAGAAGGAAGCTTAGCCCGAGATATATTGGTCCTTATCAGATTGTCCGTAAGGTAGGCAAGGCTGCCTATGAATTAGACCTACCATCCGGATCCGGGAAGCAAGACACCCGTTGTTTACGTGTCTATGCTTCGCAAATGCATCGGCGACCCTTCCGGATATTTCCGTGGATAATGTCCAAGTAACGAGAGGAGTTATCGTACGAGGAGAACCCCGCAGCTAACCGGATCGTCGAAGTGAGAAGGTTGCGTACTAAAGACGTGACTTCCGTTAAAGTATTGTGGCGAAACAAAAACAGGGAGGAGATGACTTGGGAAGCTGAAGAGGAGATGAAGAAGAAATATCCTCACTTGTTTCCTATGCCTACAGGTAATCTGAACTCCTCGTGATTATATTGATTTGTAAATAAAGCTATATGTTATAACAATAAAAGAGGCTCCCCGAAGTCCCTATAAGACCTGGTGAGACTAGTTTACCATTCGAGGACGAATGTTCTAAAGGGGGAAAGGATTTTATATCCCGTATTTTTGTACATTGGGATATTTTAAGCTAATCACGACAAGTTAAGGGCAAGACTATTTTGGGATACGAGGTAGAGACTTTTAACCTCCGATTTTGTTTCAATGCACAAGTTGCTTATAAATTTTTATTGGTATGGAAATATTAATGAAGAGTAGGGATTAATTAACCATGACTAGATTATTAAGTGGAATTAAAAGTTTAATTATTTCACTAAGTAGCCATTAGTGGTTAATGGGTCTTCCACCCATGGCTTGGCCAAATTTGATTGGCTCAAGCCATGAGTGGGACACATGTCCAGACCATGAACATCCTATATATAGTAAGTTTATGACTCATTCATCAACCACCTACTCACTTGTTCATCTTGCACCTTAGAAAAATATAGAGATAGAAAAAAAAAAAAAAAAAAGGCTCTCGGCCATGGCTGAGTTTTAGGAGAGTTTTCAAGCTTTGATCCAATTAATTATCTTGGTGTTTCTAATCAAATGAAGGTCATGGAAACAAGGATTAATCATGGAAGGGCAGCAAGGATCCTTGTCCTTTTAATTTGCAAATTCTAGCCGTTGAAGGAGTTAAGAGTTAAGGTAAGAATTGATCACTTCCTATATGTTTTAGGGTGAGTTTGGATGCGTTGTGAACATATATAAATATGAATTGGATGTGTAAAAAATTTTATATGTTGATGTTGGAAAGCTGTCCAAGCCGTAGGGCTGTTTTAGGAGAAAATGATGAATTGATTTTACTTGGTATTTTGGTTGTTGTTGTTGTGGATTTTATGATAAGAATGAAGGTTTTAATGGTTCAAGTTGGTGTTGTAATTGTTTGTGGGCTGTTGTAGAAGTTAAAATGATGTTAGTAAAGTTTCTTGCATTTATGTGAATAATGTTATAACGTGTGGTCGTTGGTATAGTTCATGAATTTGGAAGAAAAAAATGTGTGTTGTTATTCCCGTTGAACTTGGAAGATTATATGTTGTATTGTGTGTTGGTTGGGCTGTTTTGGAGTGTTGTACGGGCTGTCCGGAGTGTTCTCGAGTCAAGTTTGAATAGTCCCGGGTTGATACTTGAATATATGATTAGTGATGTTGACTTGGTTATATGTGGTTGGTTTGAATATAAGGGAAACGTCGTCTAATTATCTAGAAAGGAGTTACTAACGTTAGAATACGTTTTTAATCTCCTCGTAACTTAACCGTAGTTCATAACGTCTTAATATAGGTTGAGGTACTATTGGGCAGCGTATACGTGTTGTGTTGCGAGTAAACGCTTAAGGTATGTAAAGCCTGTCCCTTCTTTCTCTTGGCATGTCCTAGACTTAAGTAAGATATGATACGAGCTTCGGGGTAATTCTATTCATAAGTTTCGAGCATGATTTATGAATCTTATTCACTTCTTGATATTAGAATTCTTAAAATAGTCGAGCTACTGCCCTCGAGCTTTCTATATGATCGTAGTAAATGATACACGAAAAGTCCCTACTCCTAAAAACTCTATAATGAGTAATGACCATAACTTTTATAAGCTGTCTCGTATTAATTTGATACATGTCTATGATCCCTGAGGCATTATTTGATATAGTTCGTAATGATGTTCAAAGAGTACTGAGTGTGACTATTATCCTGATACTCGAGCGTTGATTAGTCTACTTATCTATTGAGTCTCAAAAGATGATTTATATGCATATGGTTACTCACTACTCTGCTCACGCATACTGTTATTACATCTTTCACCGAGTCCCGAGCCGGGTATGCATTCGTGCACAGTTTTACTGCATTGTTCACCGAGTCCCTCACTAGAGGGCCGAGTATGGTATATATATATATATGATTATATGATGATACGATATGATGATACGATATGATGATATGATGATGGCACCGAGTCCCATGATGGGCTGGGTATGATATACATGTATATGATAGCTTCACCGAGTCCATAATGGGCCGGATATAATATATGATATAGGCATGCATGATTTTATTTCATAAGACACAGGTACAGTGATTCCTTGATATCATACTTGTCTCCTGGAATCTTTACTTCAGTTATAATCTTTCTTATTGTATTTAATGCTTTATATACTCAGTACATATCTCGTACTGACCCTCTTTCTTCGGGGGGCTGCGTTTCATGCCCGCAGGTACAGACGCTCGTTTCGGTGATCCGCCAGCTTAGGATATCTATTCAGCTATCTTGGAGTGCTCCCTTGTCCCGGAGCCTAGATTTTTGGTACCGATCCTCCTGTTGTATATATGTGTTTATCCAGGGGTACGGCGGGGCCCTGTCCCATCATATGATACTGTGTTACTCTTAGAGGTCTGTAGACATATGTTTGGGTTGTATATAGTTACTGTTCGGTGGTGTCTGTATGACCATGCTTTGGGGCGTTCCCATTTGTAGTGGCAGCCTTGTCGGCTTGCGTATATACATGTTTTGGGATGTTGTGTGTAGTGGCAGCCTTGTCGGCTTGCGTAGATATATATAGACGTTCTGGAAGCTATTTGTTATGGTAGCCTTGTCGGCTCTTGTATGGCTGGGACGTTCCCCTATATTATGACAGCCTTACCGGCTTATGTGCAATATTATCTGTTGGAAGTTGTAACTCTTCAGGAGACAGGTGGCTGTGATATGTATATATATGCGACAGTTTTGAGATGACGTCTTGCCTTTTTATATATAAGTTCTTTATTATGCTAGTTGTGGACTGATTATAGTTAACAGGTGTATACGAGTGTCCAGCTCGGGCACTAGTCACGGCCTACGGGGTTGGGTCGTGACAAGATCAAGGCTCCCGAGTAAGGCCATGGCAAGGTTTATATGTATCGAGATTCCAGGACCAGCATGATGTAGGTCATGTGAGGCCAGACTGTATTCAATGCGAACGAGTACATACCAGGCTTTATCATATAAGTGATGGGAGTTGCTTCTGGTGTCGAAGTCAGTGGCAACAGATTCAGAGATGTCCTAAGCTAGACTGAAGGAATCAGGGTAGGGGCAGAGGGAGAGCCCCAGGTCCTGGTACAACAAGAGAGTGAACGATGACGGCACGTATATTTACTGTTTTGATAAAATGTCCGCATACCTATGAGGTGGTGTTGAAATGTTATATGTTGTGTTGTAAAAATAAATCTTAAAGTATTGCTAGTAGAGCTAAACGGATTCATCAAAGGAAAAAGAGTAATGTTAAGAGAAGAGACTTGGATGGGATTTGTGGTTGAATGATAGTTAAGATCGTGTTTATGTTATAACCGATTGGTAAAGTTAGGGGTGCTTGATTAATAAGGTAACAGTATGTTTAGATAGAAGCCATGTTTCTTTATAAGAAGGGTCATGGGAAGGATATGTCTATGTTTTAATCGGGCGGTTAAGTTCATGTCACAACCCAATTTGGCTAAGTCGTGAGGGCACTTACCTTTTCTACCTCGGTAAGCGAACCCTCAACCCAACAGAAATAAAGACGTAAATAAATAAATAAATCATGCGAAAGAGAATAATCACGTAAGTCTTACAATAATATATAATAGAAATAGTGCGAAAATAAAGAAATACCCCCAGGGTCTGGTCTAAGCCATAGAAGAGCATCTAAGTGAAAATACACAAGTCTGGAATAAAACAATACATCAAATCTAAATATGTCTCGGAATAGGAATTAAGACATAAATAAGAAGAATCTTCAAGCGGTGGACGTCTCGTGCTCACCCCCAGACTCTAAGCAATTCTCGGAGCGACTTTCGGCCACAAGAAATGTAGATCCAACTCGGAATACCGCATTCATAAAACGAATGCGGCAAGTGCGAGTCGGTACAAAACCACAATACTGCTAGGTATCATTGGCCGACTAAGTATAGCTAACATAATTCAGATAATAAAGCAAGATAGACAGATAAATCAATAAGTATAAGTCAACATAGTCGGAACCAAGTACACGTCATCGCCTAAGTAGAGCATCTAAACCCAAATGTGCCTGTTTCAATATGTCCAATCTGAAACCAACATCACAAGTAAAACACCAAATCATCTAAATATAAGCCATGCTGCAATGCAATGCAATAATGTATGAATGCAAATACAATGCCATGCAATGCTGTGTACACATGTACTCCGGACGGAATACCTCCACGTCTCGGTAGCACAACCTAAGGTGACTCGCGAAGTCTAAGTGTCACTCGTCCCGGATATTTGCCCAACAGACAGACGAGACTCCGGATCTTTTCCCATTGAGGGTTCTCATTGGCACCATCCTGGGGGACCCGCGGAGTCCATGCACTTACTCAATCTACGATTCCGGGACTAACATCGGATATCAGACTCTCACGTCACTCTCATTTAAAAATTGAGCCCAGCTCATCACAGTGTTTCATCAAGTACCAATAGTGTATCAACAGTATGTCATGAAGTATGAGAGTGCATGCAATGTATGTGTCAACATCAGTAATCAGGTCAACATCATAAGTACCAACATGTGCATCCAATGATATCATGAAAGACTACACAAGTCACATGAAACTCTATCCTTGTATCAACATCAATGATCGGATCAGTATCACAAGTACCAACGTAGGTACGCCAACAATATCATGAAAAACTACACAGGTCATACGGAACTCTATCCTCGTATCAACATTAATGATCAGATCAATATCACAAGTACCAACATGGGTACGCCAACAATATCATGAAAGACTACACAGGTCATACTGAACTTTATCCTCGTATCAACATCAATAAGCAAGGTACTACCATATCACAATCACGATGGCATAGCAGTTCCTAATATCTACTAATAACACGTGTGTAACGACCCGTTTAGTCATGGTCTTTCATGTATTTTCTCCCTTCGCCAATCATTGAATAGCTCACTTTTGACCTGAGAGGATGGTTCACACGCTTCTCGAGGTGTCTAGATCGGATTCGAAAAACCTTTTGTGAAATATGGGCTTAGAGTCAAAAAGATTAGACCCAAAGTTGACTTTTTAGTAAACGGACCTTTTACAGGAATGCAACAATTTTGAGAGGTCCGGATGGTCGTTTAGAACTTG
Organism: Lycium ferocissimum; assembly: GCF_029784015.1. NCBI lineage: Eukaryota > Viridiplantae > Streptophyta > Magnoliopsida > Solanales > Solanaceae > Lycium > Lycium ferocissimum. Next base: position 10,117 of record NW_026718395.1, on the reverse strand, counting down.
TGTGTGTATTTGGTTCGATTCCTAATGCACTCGGATGCATTTTGGGACTTGGGTTGGGAAATTAGAATAAAGGACCCGGGGGTTGACTCGGTCAACGGGACTTTCGTTGGGAATTCCAAGGCCACAACCGCATTCGTAGCGTATTTTTGTGTGTGTCTATGGGTATGGTATGTGAGCTGATGGTCTTGGGAATTGGTACTGCTGGAACGGTCACCCTGCCGTCACGGAGTGGTCCAACCCATTTGGGCTTCATCGCTGAAGCGGTCAAGTGACCGCTGGAGCAGCTCCGCTGGGGCGGTCCCAGTGTTGCCAAAGTAGGTGAAGGGCAGTGGGTATTATTAATGAAGTGTTAAAAGCCTTTAGTCCCTCATTTAACACCATTACGAAAATAGAACTCTTAGGATTTGTTCTTGGAGACTTTTAGTGAAAATTCTTAGTGGTAAGTTTCCCTAATCCTTTTACTATTTCATTAATCCTAATCATCATAGATTCCCCCTTTCCTTAATAATCCCTTCGTAATAGAAGATGGAAGTGGGTTTTGATGAGCATTCTATCTAGGCTTATTAATGATGAAATTGGTGGGGTTTATGCTGGATTCTGATGAATCTAAGCTTGTTAATCATATATATTCCATTATTAGAGTTGAATTCTTGAATCATTGAATTCTTGTGTCACGACCCAACCCCGTAGGCCGTGACTAGCGCCCGAACTGGGCGCCCGTACGCGCTCATTACCCAGATTCAGCATACAACAACTCATATCTATATAATATCAGGCGTGGCTTCAACCGCGCGTACAAATATATATATATATATATACGCACGGGACGACGGCCGACAGTGTCGTAATATACATAACGTATCAAAAGCATACATACACGCGGTCGATAAGGGCACGCACGGCGGATGGGCCGCCCAAACACATCTCACACAACGCGTCCGAACAAAACTGTACATAACCCACATTTATGTCTACAGACCTCTAGACAGAACAACAGAATCATATGACGGGACAGGGCCCCGCCGTACCCCTGAATACACAAACACATATACAACGGAAGAACATATATACCAAGGCGTGGGCTCGAAACAAAGGGAGCGCTCAACAAAGAAAGTAGGTATCCTAGGCAGGCGGATCACCGAGCTGGCGCGTACCGTACCGCGGGCATGAACGCGGCCCCGAAGAAAAGGGGGGTCGGTACGGAATATGTGCGAGTATGCAAGCGAAAAAATACGGAATCAAATACGAGTCATAATCGAGACAAAAGTACGGAAGTAAGTACATATCCAAAAATACCAAAATGTTTATTTATTCACCCCCTTTTTTTTTTTTTATTTTAATAGAACAAATTGTGTATGGACTCGGTATCACATCACATACCGCGGCCAAAATCCAAATGGTAACATCACATCACATACCGCGTCGAATACCCGGCGGCGATATCACGAACATACCGCGGCCAAATACCCGTGCAAGAATATCACGGAAACATGCCGCGGCCAAATACCCGGCGGCAATATCACATACGGCATACAAATCATTATTACAAACCCAATAGAATAACCAAAGCGAACTATAATTTCCAAACCAAGACAATAGCCAAATCAAATTTCCTCCGAATATCACTTAGAATATATCAAAAACCGAACTTCGTAAACCATAGTCACGTACCTAATCATTATTTCGTACTAACACGACAAATATATAATCATACTCGGGGTCGGAAACGGTGCATATTATAAGTTCTTTCAAAAGCCATCGAACTATACGGAAAGAAGATCGCGGGACCCACGGACGAGAGTCAACCCAACTGGCCCGCCTACGAAAATCATAGTCATCATATGTTATCGAATCATCATTATCACAAACTCGAAAGATAAGTAACCCGGTCGTACTTGAAATCGGAATAATAGTCATATCATATCCTTTTTAAAAAAAAAAAGTCGTCGAAGTACGTAAAAAAAAAAAAAAAAATCGCGGGCCCACGGAGGAGGGTGTCGACTCAAGTCGGGCCCGCCCATGAAAATCATAGTTATAATACGTCCTAGAACCATTTGTGAAGATATCAAAGCGATCTGAGCCTTTTCTTGAAAGTTACGGTCGTTCGTAGTTTCGTAATCGTTTAAGAACAAAACTCTTTGGAAAGCAAAACTTTTATACAACTTTTGAAAATCAATCATACAAAGATATATAACCCATAGCTTGACCATATAAGGATGCCAACATCAAAAACAAATACGACTCGTAAACGTGCTCGGATTTTTAAGAATGGAATTACCCCGAAGCTCATAACATATCATAACTTAGCCGTATCTAAGACATGCCCAGCATGAAAGGTAAGCTTTACATACCTCGAGTGCTCTCAACGCTAACTCAAACTCAAGCTAGTCCAACTCAAACCCATGTCTCGGGTCGCCCAAAGTCTACATAACATCAATAAATATCAACGTTACTATATGCGTTTAGAAGTTCATTTCCAAACTAACACATGATTCTACGGAAATTTGAAAGACTTCCCCTGTAAATAGACCAACCCCGAGAATTTAACTCGGCCAAATCAACAACAACAACCACAACAACCAACCTAGCGACATCAATAACCAATCCAAAAGGCCATATAACATTAGTAACCCTCTTTACATCATTCAACAACATTCACAATATTCAATTCAACGGCTTACCTTCAAGCCAACATCAACGCTTATACATTCAAATACCAATCCGAATACATACTAACAACATTTAAAAACATTATAAACAATTCACACAATATTTCCAACAATCCAACTAATGTTCCAATATACCCGAAAACTGTCCCAAATCCGAGAACAACATCCATAACATATTTCTAACTTCCGAATCATGATTTGTACCAACAATTCACATTCTAACAACATCATTCTCATAAATATATAAATTACATCAAATGTGCCATAGCCTCCAAATCAGCCCGCAACACTCACAATATCATTTTGAGTCATCAAACTCTTATCGCAAACATAGAATTCATAACGACGACAATTAAAACGCTAAGTAGAATTAATTCATCCTTTGTCACATAACATGGCCCATTTTCGGCCAACACTACATATATACATATGTCGATGATTCTCATTCTTTTCTTCACACTACACAACCAAACATGCTACATAAAATCAACTCATCATCTCAACACAACACACACACACACGGCCATACACACCCCCACACGCTCAACTCCAACATATTATATTTCATGAATTTAATCCATTTTAGCATACTACAACATACGTACACCATTCATAACACATAAAACAAGATTAATTCTTACCTTTCTTCTTCAACTTCACAATTAGGCTAGGGTTTGCGATTGACACAACGGATGGTTTGATGGCCCAAACAACGCTTCCACGCTACTTTAGGGACCTCCAATTAAGGATTTGTGTCAAAGAAATAATTTTGAGATGGCTCAATTTGATCTTCACTTTTTCTCCTCTTGGCCGAGAGGCCCTTTAGTGTTTATCCAAGTTCCTCTTTTTTTTTTTCTATGTGTTGGAATGTTGAAAGATGAATACCTAATCATCTTTTAAACTCTACATTATAGATTATACATATGTCCATCGCCATATTGGACAGTTGGACCAAATTGGCCACAAAATGTGTGGGACCAACTTCAACACCACATGGCCAACATGACTTTTCTTCAATAATTGCCAACTTCCAAATATTTTACTTTTGGTCCTAAATTTTCCAAATTGTTCCATGCCAACAAATTGATGACCACATTAGGTCTTAAAACGAAATCGAAGGTCAAAAGTCTCGACTTTGTATCCCGGAATGGTTTTGTCTCTAACTTATCATAATGTGCAAAAATGCGGGATATAACATCTTGAATCAAAGAGTTAGGGTTTATACCCAAATTTGGAGGTTTTGCTTCAATTTTAAAATTAGGGGATTTTATGAGTTAAATCAACAATTAGTAGTTGAGATATGATCACCTAGTGCTTAATTTGATATTTTGCTTTTGAATTTTAGGTTTTGCCATTGTGCGCCCCGTTTTCCCAAATTCTAGGGTTGGATTTGACCTAAATTGAATTGTAGCAATATTAGTATCACTCTTTATGATTTTGTAATCTAGATTTCGATTATGCTTGGACTACCTTAGTTCTGAGGCCCAGCGGAAAGGCAAGGCAAAGGAGTGTATTGTTGGTGTGTTTGTGGTTCGGCCATCAGGTAGGTTATGGCTTACCCTTGGTGAGACTTCGTGTAGCAAAATATATATTTAGATGATATTGTCGGAGACAGCGTGTGAACCTTCGAGTATGAAGTTGGGTTGGATATTCCTTTAGGTTGGGCCCTGTTGTGTGTTTGGGGCTAGCCACCTTGTGTGTTTTGATGTGATGGTTCTATTGTGTTGGCTTGATGCCAAGTGTTGTTAGTAGATATTGGAATCTGTTGTTCCATCTTGATTATGATATCGTTAGCATACCACTGTTGGTACTTATGACTCTGAAATATTGTTGGCGTACCCACTGTTGGTACTTGTGATTCGGATATATTGTTGGCGTACCCATTGTTGGTACTTGTCATATTGAGCACGCACTCTCATTCTTCATGATATATTGTTGAGATACTGATGATACTTGATGAAACACTGTGATAAGCTGGGCTCGGTTTTTACCTGAGTGACGTGAGAGTCCGATATCTGACATTCATTCCGGAATCATGGATTGAGTGACTGCATGGACTCCGCAGGTCCCCCAAGATGGTGTCGGTGAGAACCCCCCGTGTGCAAAGATCCGGGACGAATGGCACTTAGACTTCGCGAGTCACCTTGGGTTGTGCTACCGAGATGTCAATATTTCCGTTCGGAGTACATGTGTACACAACATTTGCATGTCATTGCATTACATCCACACATTATTGCATTGCATTGCATTCATGGCTTAATTTGAGATGATTTGGTGATGTACTTGTGATGTTGGATTCAGTTGATATATTGAGACTTGGTGCAATTAGGATTAGATGCTTCCCTTAGGCAATGAAGTGTACTTGACTTCGTTTATGTTTGACTTATACTTGTTGGTTTATTTGCCTATCTGCTTTATTAGCTGAATTAGGTTAGCTATGCTTAGTCAGCCGATGATGGCTACCAGTACCGTTGTCTTGTACTGACCTGCACTTGCTACATTCCTTTATGAATGCAGAGTATCAGGTTGCGTCTACTTCCATCTCTCATGGCTGATCGTCTCCTTCAAAGATTGTTGCGAGTTTCTAGGGTGAACGCGGAGGTTCGATGCCTTGAAGACTCTTCCTATTTTATGTCTTGTTTTACTATTCAGAGACATAGACGGATTTATTTATTATTATTCCATACTTGTATATTTTTCATTAGATGCTCTTGTATGACTTAGACTAGACCACGGGGTATTTCCTATTCCGCACTATACTACTATATATATTATTGTAAGACTTACGTATTTATTCCTTCCACTTGCTTGATAAGTTGGTAGCTGATCCCTAGGTTACCCGATAAATAGATTCTTATATCTTCTCTCACAGATGGTGAGGACTCAAGCTACTATGGCCTAAGATCAGGTGCTAGAGATCGCAGCTACGGCTGGCACCCGAGGGCGAGTGATAGCCCGAGGACGTGGAAGAGCGAGAGGCCGCGGGGCTGCCCCGAAGGGGTAGGCCTCCTGCGGTAGGGCAGCAGCAAGAGAGGTCTCCATCTCCCCAGTTCGAGTATTAACTGGATTGAGGCCAGGCCGCAGAGGATGGTATAGCCCCAGCATGTACACGGCCTGAGGTTACTTCTGATCAGGCTATGCATGATGTTATGGCCAGAGTTCTACTTCATCGTGATACCCAGCAGGCGGCAGCTAGTGTTACTACTCCCGGCCGGGGGGTTCGCTGATTCAGTTGGGGCGGACCGAGCAGGGACTCACGGCCGCAGCACATCCCGCCGGCAGCTTATAGCACTTCGTATTGATGCGATACCCTCTCCTGGTGATGATCTTAGGCCTATGGAGGTTGCTGTTATGACTGTGTCCGATCAGAACCTTGTTGGGAGATTCAGGAAGTTAGAGCCGCCAAGGTTTTCTGGTACTTCGTCTGAGTATGCTTATGTATTTACTCTTGATATGCATGAGTTGCTGCACCGGATAGGGATCGTGGAGACCCACGGTATTGATTATGTGTCCTACCAGTTTTATGGCGATGCGAAGACATAGTGAGGTATTTCGTGGCTTGCAGACCTGAGGGTTCCTCTCCCTTGACTTGGACTCAGTTTTATCAGGCCTTCCTTGAGAAGTATATGCCCTGGTCTTTGTGAGAGGCGCGTAGGGAGGAGGTTTTACATCTTGAGCAGAGGGGCATGTCTTTGGAGTCCTATGTGACCCTCTTTCTACATCTGGCTCGCTATTCTACTCCGTTGATCCCTACTGAGGCTGATAGGATCAGACATTTTGTTGGGGGACTAGTGGGATCTCTATAGATTCCCGGGTCTTCGAGTCTTACGCGGGCTTCCTTCCAGTCCATTATCGAGCATGTTTCAATGGTTGAGGGCGCTAAGGCCCGTGCTTTTGGTGGTGGTGACAAGAGACCACGTCAGACTGGGAGTTATGGCAGTTATAGTTTGAGAGGTGTCGATTAGTTTTCGAGGCCGCATTAGCCATATTCTGGCCGTCCTGTGCATTCAGCGTTACAGGCTTCCCCCAGTGAGCCACGCAGGCAAAGAGCTCCTAAGAGTTTGTTCTTTAGACCAGTGGATAAGGTTGCTTCATTCGGAGTGTCACTTACGTTTATCCACATTCGTCTCCCCCATTACCTATTTTCTTGTGTGGATAGATTGGGCATGTTGCTAGGACGTCCCCCGACCCGTGATTATCGGCCGTCGAGCTCTCCACATCGTCGGTGGTCGAGGCGGGCTTCTCGGAGTGGGCGGCGCCCGCCCGTCGCTGCTTCTCATAGTTCTAGAGGTGGTTCCCAGCCAGCTAGGAGTGGTTCTCAGAGTGCGAGAGGGGGTTCTCAGATTGGAAGTAATGGGGCCCATTGTTACTAGTTTCCTGGTAGGCTTGAGGCAGAGGCCTCAGATGCTGTGATTTCAGGTACCATTTTCGTCCGTCATAGAGCAGCATCTGTGCTATTTGATCCTGGATCCACCTATTCGTATGTATCTGCATTTCATGTCGTTGGTTGGGATTTGCCTTTTGATTGCATAGATATACCTGTTTATGTGTCTACTCCGATTGGAGACTCTGTGATTGTTGATCGAGTTTACCGGTCTTGTTTGGTTATTTTTATGGGGTAAGACACTTGGGTAGATTTGATAATTCCCAATATGGTTGATTTATATATTACACTGGGGATGTCCTGGCTTTGTCCTTATCGCACGATCTTGGACTGTCACGCCAAGACAGTCACTTTAGCCATGCCGGGCATTCCTAGGCTTGAGTAGAGGGGTACTCCTAGTCCCGCTCCGAAAAAAAATTATTTCCTTCCTTCGGGCGAAGAAGTTAGTAAGAAAGGGGTGTTTAGCCTATTTTGCTAATGTTTATCATACGATGGTTGCATCTCCACCCCGTGAGTCTATCCCTATTGTGAGCGAGTTTGCGGAGGTATTCCCGTCGGATCTGCGGGGTAGGCCCCCCGATCGCGACATTGATTTTTGTATTGACTTGGATCCGGACACTCGCCCTATTTCTATTCTGCTATATCGGATGGCACCTGCTGAGTTGAGAGAGCTTAAGGAGCAGTTACAGGATTTGTTGAGCAAGGAATTCATTAGATCGAGTGTCTCCCCTTCGGGTGCCCCTGTGTTATTTGTGAAGAAGAAAGCTGGGACAATAAGGATGTGCATTAATTATCGCCAGCTAAACAAGGTCACTATTTGGAACAAGTGCCCTATGCCTCGTATTGATGATCTGTTTGACCTGCTTCTGGGTGCTTCGATGTTTTTGAAGATTGATTTGTGTTTCGGTTATCACTAGTTGAAGATCAGGGCGGAGTATATTTTGAAGATAGCATTTTGGATGAGATATGGCCACTATGAGTTTCTAGTGATGTCTTTTGGGCTTACCAATGCCCCGGCTGTATTTATGACTTTGATGAATGACATCTTTAGGCCATTCCTTGATTCCTTCGTGATTGTGTTCATTGATGATATCTTGGTATATTCCAAGAGTAGGGAGTAGCATGAGAGCCATCTTCGTTTTGTTCTTGGGTTGTTGAAGAAGCATAGCTTGTTTGCTAAGTTTTCTAAGTGTGAGTTATGGCTGGAGTCTGTGGCATTCTTTAGCCACATTGTGTCTAAGGATGGGATTATAGTTGACCCACAGAAGATTGAGGCTGTGAGGGGTTGGGCGAGGCCCACTACTGTTACTAAGATTCGTAGTTTTGTGGGTTTCGCTAGCTATTACCATCGCGTTGTGAAGGTTTTTGCTGCTATTGCTTCATCTTTGGCCAGATTGACTCAGAAGGATGTTCTCTTCCAGTGGTCTGATGATTGTAAGGAGAGCTTTAAAAAGCTCAAGCTTCTTCTGACTTCAGCCCCGATTTTAGCATTACCCGTGGAGGGTCAGGATTTCGCGGTCTATTGTGATGCCTTCTGTATGGGCTTGGGTACTGTATTGATGGAGGAGGGTAGAGTGATAGCTTATGCTTCCCGTCAGTTAAAGGTTCATGAGAAGAATTACCCTACCCATGATTTGGAGTTGTTGGCAGCGGTCTTCGCATTGAAGATTTGGAGGCATTATTTTTAAAGTGTTCATTGTGAGGTTTTCACCGATCATCATAGTCTTCAGCATGTGTTTACCCAGAGAGATCTTAATTCCAGGCAGCGCTGATGGATGGAGCTCCTGAAGGACTATGATATATCTATTCTTCATCATCCCGGGAAAGCCAATGTGGTGGCTGATGCCTTGAGTCGCAAGGTAGTGAGTATGGAGAGTTTAGCTCGATTGATTGTTTCTGAGCATCCGTTGTCTATAGAGGTTCATACTCTAGCCAACAGTTTCGTTCGCCTTGATATTTGTCACACCCCAATTTCCGATAGGGTGTGATGGGCACCCGACCCTTACCTAGGGCCGAGCGAACCCGCCGACTATCGTAATATCCATACCCGTACGGGCCCACAAAACATAACATACGCACGTAATGAAAATTTTTCTTAAAACAACATGCCTTTCGTTTTTTTTTTTTCAAACCAAATAAAAAATTTGCAATAGTATAAAATCTATAATACAAGGCACAACAAAGACTTCGGCTTATATAGCCGCTTGCCAAACACATCGGTAGCATAATGCATACAAACACACACGCTTACGTAGCCGCTTACAAAAATGTACCCGACATATCATACACTCGACCTAACGTACGCAAAGTCTCTATCATAACCGAACACCACACAAAGCACTCGACTCGACAAAGACTCCGGAGAAATGGAGCTCGCCAATCCAGCTGGAGCATCTCCTGCTAGCATCACCTACTCATCCGTGGGTACCGCGTGGCATGAAACGCGGCCCCCCGAAGAGCGGGTCGCACGAAATATGTACGAGCATGTAAAGCATAGCATACATCAAACGAGGTCTTAAACCGGTAAGGGGAAATACAAAAAGTGAAGTTGCAACAACCCAAGCACTTACATCCGACACATACAAATTAAACATACCCATACCGAACACATCATAATCTGTCATACGAAATAACATTAACCGATGTGGGATTTGTCTAGTCCAATGTGGAATTTTACCTCATCACTGGATTTGCCCCACCATCGGTGAACAAACTCATCATAGCATCATACATCATCACATATCAAATACGGTCCATAGGACCCGGCGGACAGAACGTGGTCGCCACCCTATCTGGCGCCACAACACAGCATAACACCAGAAGTTTCAAATCTCCGTATCCCCGAACACAACACATCGTCACAACACATCATAAGCCATATCACAAAGATAACTCCATAAACGGAACCCGGCCCTACGGCGAGGTCTCCTAGAACCGTAACACAAGATAACACCGCAGTATATCATAGTGCGCACGATCATATACCGGCTCCGGATCCGGTGAAAGAGGTAACAAAACGCCCAGCGATCGTAAGTAACCACCACTACGGACACCCCCGTCACAA
>NW_026718394.1:0-12883 GCF_029784015.1 Lycium ferocissimum | reverse complement strand
CCGGATAGGATAATTATCTGCATGATAAAGCTGTAAACTGAGTAAAATATTTTAATTTTATATATATATGGGAGAGACTTAGTAAAACAGACATGTAATCCACCATGTGAGTACCACATCTGGCCTCTGACCCGACCAGTTGAGCCATCTCATACCTTGCCAGGGTATGAGCCAGGACCATGAAATGAATGGACCCATAAAATAATCCACAATGAGTAACATGAAGGAATCATCCTAACTGGGCAGAGCGATCCTTATCTACGCTGGCATACGTAGTTTCAGGCGTTTGAGCCTTCTCGATATTGCTATGCTACTCCCAAAATACTAAACATAGACATAGTTACCTTAAAAGCTCATGGATTTCATAAACATGGTTATTAAATAGTTTTACATGAAAATCTGTATAAATATATGTATATAATTTTTGAGACATGAAAACATGTAAAATCCATAGAATGGAACAATCTAAATTCACAACTAGTATCCGAGAGCTTAGAAGATGACACGAGCATACATGGATTACGAATAGATTCATGACAATCGTAATTATATACATGAATGAAATACGAAGTTTTGTTATTTAAACTATATGAACATTTAAGCTGTTCATGAAAGTAGGGCCTAATACTCATAAGGCTGAGAAATTCGTTAAAAACATCCACGAACGTGGTGTGGAGAAGAACGAGAGTATACCCACACGTAGATAGAAGCCCTACATACCTTAATCGCTTCAAAACTTGAAGAAAAGGTCTGAACTTTTGAAGAAGAAACCCAAAAATTTGAGCTTGACACCTTGAAGAGGGTTTTCAGGTTTTCTAGAAAACTCTAAAATTATAGCATAGAATCTTGTTAAGAATCCATGTATATGTGTTAGAATTACTTAGAAATACATGTGAGAGACTTACCTTGATGTTAGAGGATGAGGAGAGGAGAGAAAAGTCATGCTAGGTCTTGGAGAATTCAAAAATAGGACAAAAATTCGAAAAAACATACTTTAATGAGTCCTGGATGTGGTCTGCATTTAATTCTACGCCGCAGATTTCATTCCGCTGTTGCAGATGCTAAAGCATATCGAAATAGAATGCTGGGAACTTTGGACAAATTTAGTCCAAAATTTATTGGGAAATGCATTGCAGAATGTGTTCTGCATTGCATACGTGTGTCTAGCAGACTGCTCTGCTACCCTTCAGTAACACAGTCATAACATTTTGTAAAGATGTCCGTTTGAGTTGGTCTTTATATGGATAGAAATGTATTTTAAAGGACTACCACCGTCACGACCCAACTAGAGGGCCATGACGGGTACCCGGAGATAGCCTACCAGGCACCACTTCTTCATTCCTTATCTGCTTTATCCTGAATGAAGACAATTCTTAAAGCAAAACTTAACATAAAATGATCTTTAACTACTCCTCCAAACATATATATATATATATATATATATATATATATATATATATATATATATATATATATATATGTATACACGCTCGCGAGGGTACAAGATAATATACCCTAAGACATCTATATATATATATATATATATATGTATACACGCTCGCGAGGGTACAAGATAATATACCCTAAGACATCTAATACCCACATAAGTCTACGAGCCTCTAACTGGAGTACTGAAAATCATAAGGACGGGACAGGACCCCGCCATGCCCCATATATGTACGCAAAAGAATATACCCATGAGCTGTAACTCCGAAGTACTGGAGTGCCCCTGTATATCTGCTGACAAGCTCCTAGGGATCTAGACTGTCTCCCTATCTACCTGCTGGCATGAATGCAAAGATCCACAAAAGAAAGGACGTCAGTACGAATAATGTACTGAGTATGTAAGGCATTTATAATAACAGGATAAAGAAATAAAGAGCATGATGTAAAGAGATAACCTGTAACTGATTGCCTCTTAAGGCGGAACCATACATGCTAGCTTTTACTTTTAAAACAACATCATAACACACACACACATATATATATGTATAAGTAATTTGTCTGAGTCATATATCATCATTAGCCCGCGTCCGGGCCTCCCGCATCTGTAGTAATCATCTCACACTGCCCACTAGTGGTGACTGCCCGGCCAACTAGGCCTGTGTAATTGTCATCCATAAGCCGCCCACTAAGCCCAGCGTAGTGATTTCTGCCCAGTCAACTAGGCCCGTTGTAATCATACATACGCATAACGTAAAGCATGCATGAGAGCCCAAATAAAAGCTACAACTCTATCGGAGTGATGTAAGGTTGGTAACCTCCGATTATATTATGGAGCAATCATCATCGCTATGTCTCACCTTAAAGGAACTAGTATCATGAGGTGAGATCATCAACAATGAACAACATCAAGGAAATCATAAAATAAGATCATTAGTCTCAAAATAGCAATTCATAAGCTTTGGAAGCTCTCGAAATAGAATCATCATCATCATCGTTATCATAGAACACCTCTTATCTCTTTCTCATAAGAAGCTCTTAAGAATCTTTAACTTTCAACTTTTGGGATGTAAGAAGGTCATGGAAATGTAGAGAGGAAATCGTAAAATAAGATTCATGCCTTTGAAAGAAGGGACTAGACTTAACATACCTTTGCGTCTCCTTAACGACTAAACGTTCTCCTTCCAAGCTCACGACTCTACATTCAAGAGAATTCGTACTAAGGTTAGGTCATCGAAAGCATGATTAAGTTTAAACTAAGCGATCAAGAGCCAACGAAAATTGGGCAGCATTTCCCTTTTAATAAACAACTCCCAACATCTATAGAAACATCCATAGTACCATAATCAAGAGGCTTCTTTCAAGTTAAACATTGTTTAATCCTCAATACTCCTTTTAAAGTCATCCATAGCAATAGCTACAACACGACATCATTTCTACATATTATACTTCCTCAACATCACTAGTGTCACCCACCACAAGATTATACTCACATTATACTAAGAATCATAACTCAAGATAATTTACTACTCAAGAATATCATTAAATCCATATTTGAGCTTCATATTCTTCTTCCTTCCTTCATTCAAGTTATTCAACAACCAAATACTCTTAACAACATGAAATAGATGTAAAACTCACCTTTGATCATGTAAGGATGAACTTTGGATGAATATACTTCACTTCAGAGAAACCCCAGCTTCAATACCAAAGGAAATCTTGACTTCTAAAAACTCTTGTGAGCCTCTTTACACTTGATTCTCTTGATTCTTAATATTTAATCTTTGAGGTTTGTCTTGATATGGTGTGTCAAATATTCTAAAGCTCTCAAGAGTTGTGGAGAAGATGGGAAATGAAAAATAAGAACTTGGGTCATCTATTTATGAATAGAGAAAAAATTGACCCGATTGAGTTATACGGACACTTATACGGTCCGTATAAGTGACCGTATAATACTATTAGGGACTGACCTTCTCTGGACAGGTTATATGGACCCTTATACGGACCGTATAAAGTTATACAGACCGTATAAGTGGTCGTATAACTCAACTTTTTCGAAATTATCCTCGTTGATTCATTCGACTTCCAATCCTTGTGGGACCTTCTTAACACTTGTATAACACTTCATTAACCATCTAAGGAGCCCTATAGCTCCTCCTCAAGACATTACTAAATACACATTAACTCGATAATTGCAAAACCTTCCCAAACACAACTTACACTTCACTTCCTTTGATGAACTTAGTTTCACCGGTTCGTATGACTTCAAAATCTTGTAGTATACACTTAAACTACCAATTACTCCCCTTCATGTCATAAGGACTTCATGTTCACCTTAAGCTTGCGTTAGTCTATTCACAGCACAACAACTCAAAAATTTTCAGGTGTAACACTCTCCCCCCCCCTTAGGAACATTCGTACTCGAATGTTAAGTTCTCGGAGATTCTACAAAAAATTTGTCAGCGTTCCCCCTATAATATGATACTACCATCCTGTCATAGCAACCTAAAATAACATCGCCTCACAGGGCTACAAAAATAACGGTAAGAAAGCATGGCCACACATGACCAAAAAGCATCAAGGAAAGCGTTACATACCTGAGGACAATGGCGTCTCGTCTTGAACCTCCTCTGGGGATGGAAATAAATACGGATATTTGGACTTCATATCTTCTTCGGCTTCCCAATTCATCTCTTTTACTTTCACGTCCTTTCACAATAGCTTCATCAAGCTTACATTTGAGAGGGAAGTAATGACTTCTCATAGAGTCTTTTTATAATCTTCGTAAATCTCTTCAAGATGAAATTTCCACATTCCAATAATTTGATGCTCTCCCATTCCTGCAAGCTCCATACGACCATCTGGATATATCAATTCCAAGCCAACCTAACAGGACTCCTCATCTTCCTTAAAGGTCTAAAATACGTGTTCACAGTATTCCTTAGGAAGTTAGAAAACGAGCTCTATCCGCTTATCTATCTCACAATGGGGCTTACTAGTATGACTTATATTCCCCAGGTCTCTCAGAATGTATCGGTCTTCAGCCATCAGTAGAGAACCGAGTTGTCACGACCCGTCTAGGGGCCGTGACGAGTACCCGGTACTTGTACCGAGCACCCCTTACCTATCATTTTACCTGTACCTCTTAGCAAGTCGTATGAACAAGGCTGTATATTTTTTTGAAACGTAACATTAACATTAGCAGCATCGTTCTGAACATAAACTAGTAAACGTTGCTATTCCATTATACGGCAATACGGACAATCCAAAATACAAACATCTACCTGTACACATCTGTCTACGAGCCTCTAAAAGTAGTACACATATACAGAAGAAGGGCCGAGTGCCGTCGTGCCCGCATATATATATATACGTAATAGTACCAAAGGAGCGAGGCTCCGAACAACCGGGAGCGCCGTCAATCGCGCCGCGAGGCTCTAAAACCAAAACCGTCTCGTCCGCCGACCGCGTGGTATGAAACGCACGTCCACAAGAAGGGACGCGCACGAATAATGTACCGAGTATGTATGCAGAAATGATAACATAGTAAATGATTATAGAATATAAGTCACAACAGAATAGATCTACAGAGCTTATCCTGGTGCAGAAGTATCCTGTACATGTGTATGCCCTGTAGGCCGATACCATGCAAGCTTAGCCTATTTTTCAGAACACGATGTCCCATATCCCCGTATACACAAACAAGACATTTCAAGAACAAGACATTTCAAAGAACAAGATATTGCAAAGAAATGTAAGACTTTTCAAGAACAAGATATTTCAAGAAATGAAAGACATTTCAAAACCGTACATTTCAAGAGACGGTCAAGAAAACCTCTTTCTTATATTTACGTACGCTAAATACATCGCTCTCCCACCCCTCTCCCCAACGGTGTCCCAACACAACATGTCATATATATAATATATCGCATATACGTACGCCGCGTACGCTCTCCATATCCCGCGTCCGGCATCCCGCGTCCGGATGATAAGCCACCGAATCGTGGACACAGTTGCCCTTCCTCCTTCCCCATAAACATATACATTACATATTCACATTTATATACATATGTCATAGTAAAACATAGTCATAGATATATTCATGGTAGGTACATGCTTTTGACATACTCGTTATAGACATTTACTCATGTTTGACATCGTCGTTGTCATTGTAAAATCATATTCGTCGTTTTAGTCATAAAAACTATCAAAAACGCAAAACCTGGATTTTTGGAGAAAAATGAATATTTTTGAAAACATTTATAAACTTTCTAAGAAGAAAAGTCACGCTTTAAAATCATAATTTTCAACTTTTGAAAATAAGGACGTTGTAGTCACTTTATCATATCCGGCATCTCTATTGCCATCATAGGAATATCCTTGTTAGCATGGTTACGTACTTGTCTTTTGAGGACTCCGAATACGAATCAAAAGTTTCCATTGGATTCTACTTTATAATAAGTCAACAGACAACAAGGAAAATCCGGAACAAAGGGGCCCACCTCGGGTCAAATGAGGTGGCGTACACAACTTACATATAATACGTGTCATGACGTTACTTATGAAGGTCTTAGGGTAATCGGTCTCATTTTTGCAAGTTCTAGGATGTTTAGACAGCTCCTCAACAATTCATGCACTTTTGGGTTCAATCTTCGAATGAATAGTAACTATTTTCATTTGCGGATTTCGGAGTTAGGAAGGTCCCCGAGGCGCGAAATCAAGCCTATACATCTAAGACATGCCAAGAAAGGAAGGGGAAACCTTACATACCTTTTCGCTCCTTTAGCTATTCCAAATTCACGTTGCAATTTCGTCAAAATCCGCAAATTGGTCATGTTTACCAAAACTCTTATTAGGATTCTTAGAGTTGGAATCTTAAGGAAACACTTGGCTACCGAAATTTCGGCAAAGCATTTCCTCCGTAAATATACCATCCTCGACATTCAACATAATCAAATTCTCATCCATTACAATCCGGAATCCAAACCCGGCCAAACTACTACAATAATGCCCACAATCACACTACAATTTTCAATAATCAACCCAAAGTACATTCCAACTATTTGATCAATAAACTACTTCTTTCAAGACTTTCCAATTCCACAAAACCCATAACAACCGTAACATTTATATACTAACAACATCATACCAACAACATTACCTTCCATGCATGCAAAGCATTATGTTCCATTTACATAATCTTCCATAACAAGTCTTCAACTACTAGAACTTCACTAAGCTCATTAAACATTTATTAGTAATATAAAATCCACACAACAATAACCAATACACTAAATAAAATTAACTCATTTCTTCCACACTACACTACTACTACACGGCTACATATACATGCAACACTCACGGCCAAACATCATGCACACACACAACTACAACCTCACTAAAATCATCCAACCTCTCTTAGCAATATAGCACCCATAACAACAACCACACACAAGATAAAATAATTAAAACATGATTTCCATATACACACAAATATACCACACCTCACGGCCACACACCATATTTTTGCTCTTCATGAATTTCACTCCTTTTCATACACCATACACATGCATAAGCTTCCATAACATAAAAAGGAAATAAATTCTTACCTTCTCTTCAATTCTTCACCTTGCTAGGAATTTAAACTTGCATGAACATGAGTCTTTCTTGCCCAAATGAATACTCCACCTTGCTAGGAACCCTCTACTTAGCAAGAAATGATTTTTGGAGAAATTTTGCAATTTTTTTCTTGGAAATTTTACT
This sequence comes from Lycium ferocissimum, assembly GCF_029784015.1. NCBI lineage: Eukaryota > Viridiplantae > Streptophyta > Magnoliopsida > Solanales > Solanaceae > Lycium > Lycium ferocissimum. Next base: position 5,677 of record NW_026718394.1, on the reverse strand, counting down.
ATGGCCGAAGGCCTTGTTTTTTTTCTCCTTCTTTTTTTGTTCTTGTTATTTCATGAAATTTCTAGAGCTTATGAGAGAAAGATGACTTAGTCATCTATTTAATGGAGCCAATTAAATCCCATATGGGCTTGGGCCAAGCTCATGGCCGGTTGGGCCCTCATCTCTTTTAAAAAAATTCCAAGCCCAATTGTTGGCTAATTCTTGTAATTCATGAAAATAAATTTTTCCCCGTTTTCAAATTTGCCCTTCGTCTTACTCCATATTTCCATGGGTCATATTGCGAATTTTCCTTTTATGCCCTTGACCTTTCTTACAATTTCCGCTTCTAAATCCTTTATAGGCAACTCATAAGCCAAACAAAATAAAATGTGGCCTTGCTTATCGTCCTCCCGCGATTATCTCGAATTATTCGATTGCACAAGAATGCGGGATATAACACGAGTATCTTAGCCTGACAATTTTCATAGATAGCTTATATGATTCCTTACAATTGCAACATCCATTTCAGCTTTAGATCCATCTATATTCTTGATTAGTGCCATGAAATTGTCTTGCACAAATTTACTCCTTATTATCTTCTTCACCACCGTCTCTCACCTTCAATTTCTCATTTAGATCCATCTTACTCCATTTACTTTGCGACGCGGCCTTAATTCCTTTACATTCTGAATACTCTAAGCTTGAAATTCTCGTATGCTCCATAAACTTTCTCTTCTAAATAATCATAAACATTTATTCTTTTTCATTGTAGGTTGCTACCGTCAAGTATTCGCATGCTTTCAAATAGTTCATTTCCATTTCTATCCTCTTCTATTGTTAACTCCACATCCTTCTCTTAACAAGGACATTACTAAATTCTGACTTAAGTATTTTTGCCTTTGAGGCTTTCCCTGCACAATGCTTCCCCAATTGGTATGCGACATTAGAACTTCGCATCCATACAACTAGCTTGCAGTGGCTATTTCACTTGACTTCTCATCTTAGTCCATTATTCACTTTTCCCCTTAATCCTAATCTTACACTCATCGTCGGTAATCCTCATTATGAAATCATTCGCATGAGCCCTTGTTGTATTGAAATACCATTTCATTCTTATCTATCTTATGCTTAAACAGAAGCCCTAATACTCACGTGATGTATCTTCTTAAGGTTAATACCTCTTTTCCGTTATATGCCCATCCTTTAACTCTGTCTCGTAATCTACCTTATAGTTGTACAACTGCCATGTCGTTGTCACACCCCAATTTCCGATAGGGTGTGATGGGCACCCGACCCTTACCTAGGGCCGAGCGAACCCGCTGACTATCGTAATGACCATACCCAAACTGGGCCCACAAAACATAACATACGCACGTAATGAAAATTTTTCGTAAAACAAACATGCCTTTCGTTTTTTTTTTTAAACCAAATAAAATTTGCAATAGTATAAAATCTATAATATAAGGCACAACAAAACTTCGGCTTATATAGCCGCTTGCCAAACACATCGGTAGCATATTGCATACAAACACACCGCTTACGTAGCCGCTTACAAAACAATACTCCGACATATCATACACTCGACAACGTCCGCAAAGTCTCTATCATAACTTCGAACACCATACAAAGCACTCGACTCGGCAAAGACCGGGAGGAAACGGAGCTCGCCAATCCAAACCATCTCCCGCTAACATCACCGACTCATCCGTGGGTACCGCGTGGCAGAAAACGTGCCCCCCGAAGAAAGGGGGTCGTACATTTAAATATGTACTGAGCATGTAAAGCATAGCACACATCAAACGAGGTCATAACCGAAATAGGAAATACAGAAAGTGAAGTCGTAATGACCCAACTACCCAAGTACTTACATCTATCACACAAATCATACATACTCATACCGAACGCATCATAATCTGTCACATGGAATGACATTAACCGATGTGGGATTTGCCTCATCATCGGTGATCAAACTCATCATCGAGAACAAACTCATCATACATCATCACATATCAAATGCGGTCCATAGGACCCGCGGACGTAACGTGGTCGCCACCCTATCCGGCGCCACAACACAAAGATAACTCCCGTAAGATTTCAAATCTCCGTATCCCCGAACACAACACATCATCACAACACATCATAAGCCATATCACAAAGATAACTTCATAAACGGAACCCGGCCCTATGGCGAGGTCTCGGGAACCGTAACACAAAGATAACTCCAGATATATCATAGTGCGCACGATCATATACCGTTTTGGATCCGGGAAAGAGGTAAATACGAACGCACGAATGGATCGTAAGTAACCACACGCACATCGTACATCATCACGTACTCAATCGAATGATCAAAACGAACCCTCTTTTTGAAAATCCAAAACCATAGTCAAATCAAGTTTTCTCCCGAATCTCGCTCGGGCATATCAAACCGAACTTCAGAAACCGTTGTTACGTATCAAAATCATGGGCATAAAATCCTTATTTCTAACTCGACAGAAAAATAAATAATCATAGTGAAGAAAATATTAATTTTTCCGAAAAATCCATAAAGGTAGCATAGAAGGGCCGCGGGCCCCACGGACGGGTGCCGACCCCCGTCCGGCCCGACTACGAGGGGTAGGGGAGAGTGATGCCTTATGAACTTACATATTATGTTTTGGGGCGTTTCGAGGTCGTATGCAAAAGTTACGGACGTTCGTAGTTTCAGAGTCGTTTTGGAATAGTCTCTTTTAAAAAACAAGATTCTTTTGAAAATAGAACTCTTTTGAAACCTTAAAAGTTTAATCCTACAAAAGACATAAGGGTCATAACTCAACCGCGTTAAAGATACGAACATCAAGGAACTTATACGAATCGCTTACACAATATTTCAAACTCAACCATATCAAAGACATACGGACCATGACCTAACCATACTAAGGATGCCAACAACACAAGCAAATACGATTCACAAACATACTTGAAATTTACGAATGGAATTACCCCGAGGCACATACCATGTCATACCTTAGTTCCGTCTAAGACATGCCAAAAAGAAAAGAAGGGTAAGCTTCACATACCGGTTTGCTTCCTAGGCTAATCCAAACTCAAACCTCTACCGCTCAAAATCTACAATAACATCGATAGGCATCGAACATTAGTCATACGCGCTAAAGAATCCAATTCCAAACCATTACTTTTTCTACCAAAAATTGGGCATTTCCCCATATATTCACCAACCCCGAGATTTCAACTCGGCTATATCAACAACAAGAACAAACCAACAACCATCCAAACAAGATTTAAGAACATTCCGAACAATCCACAAAGTATTCAAGACAATCCCAACAATATGCTATGAAACCCGAAACCTTCCAACTTAATGAATACGACAATAATGCGTTTCTTTCTTTCAAATTCTCATACTACGCCAACAATTCCCTACATTACCAAATTACCTTCATAAATATAAGGAAACATATTAAGATCATATTGACTTTCAAAACAGCCCACAACAATTGCAACACCAACATAAGTCATTAAACCTTCATTTCACATTGTAGAATTCTAACGACGACAACCAAAATACTACATCACATTAGTCCCACATACTTGCCCCAAATCACCCATTTTTCGGCCAACACCACAACACACACATTCCATAATTTTCATCCATTTTCACACACTAAAAACAACATGCAATCATGCTAAACACACTTAATTCTTCACTACTACACAACCACACACACACGGCCTCAATCACACTACACACGGCCCAACTTCAACCCAACATATTTCATGAGTTTTCATTCATTTCTTCACATCACAACAACACACAAACATGCTAAATTCAATTAGTTCATTACTCCTACACACAATATATATACACACGGCCAACCTTCAACTTTCACAACTCAACTCTAACATCCATATTTTCATAAATTTCATCCATATTAACATACTACAATACACATAAGCCTTCCATAACTCATAAAACAAGATTACAACTTACCTTTCTTCACAATTCCTCAACTTGTTCAAAGTTGGCCAAGGATGAAAACGAACAATCCAACGCTTGAAACAACAACTCCACGTTACTAAGCACCCTCCAATTAGTAGGAAAACAAGAAGGAAATAACTTTTCCATGGTCAATTTTGGTCTCCCATTTTTTTCTTTCTTGGCCGTTTCTCCTCTTTCATCTTTCTCCATGTTTCTTGATTTTTCTTAAGGCAACAAAGTGGTAAAGATGACTACTTAGTCATCTTGGACTACATATGTAAATTAAACACTTGGCCATATGGCCCACACACACACATATATGGCCGGGTCCTAGGGCCATTTGCAAATAATGGCCAACTTTCCATAATTCATCTTTTGGTCCCAAATTTTTCCAACTTTCATTCTCTAATTTTTCCTTATTCCAATCTTACCCTAACACTTCATATCAACAAAAGACGAATATGCAACTTATGCGTTGAGACAAAATCAACAAAACCGGAAATTAAAAGTCTTGTCCATACCTCGTCGCAACCAACTTAGAATATTCCGACGTACGAAGTACGGGGTGTAACAGTCGTATTCTCTGCCCCTCTTCCATTCTACGGCCCATATCTTGTATCATCTCATTCTTACGCCTTCGGCTCCCACATTGCCTCGGAATGTCGAAGACTACTTCTTTGATTGTCTCTTTAGATTACCGGCTAATTGCTACAACTATTAAACCATGAAGGAATTGCCTTTACTCCACTGTTTCTTGGTTAATTCTATTAAGACCCATAGATCGTCTTGCATATTTATCATTTCCATCGATGTAGCTCATAACCGCCCTATACTCCCTATACCGAATCGTCCACAAACTCGCCCTCTCTTGACTCACCTTTTCTCAATAATCTCTCCCTGGGACCTTTACCGTGTAACTCACAGGGGATGCAATTCCATATGTTACTGTCTTGACATACATATAAAATCAGTCCATCGATCATTCACAATCAAACCTTGTTTCCTCTTTTGTCACGACCCGACCTACGGGCCGCGACAGGTACCCGAGGCTGACCACCGAGCACCCCTCATTCTATTGTTTAACCTGCCTTTATTCTTTCCCTTACCGTATACAATCATAGAAAACGACTTTCATATCGAACATATTTACTTATATAACGTAGGCCCTTTGGGCTAACAAAATATTAATAATGTACATAAGCTTTCATTTACATAATGACTACGAGATCATACTACCCACACATATGTATCTACGAGCTCTCATCGGAATACTAGACATATGGACGGACAGACCCCGCCTTGCCCAAAATACATGTACACAAAATGATGTCTCGAAATAGCACCTCCGAATAAAGGAGGGCTTCGCAACTCCGCCGATGGCCACCGTGAATCGGCAATCCGTCTCCCCGTCTACCTCAGCATGAACAAAGAGGCCGCAAGATGAATATTGTACCGAGTATGTAAAGCATGAGCAAGAATGATGGAGAAACATAACGGTAATTTATGAAATAACATAAGATGGGAGACATTAACATTCTCTTCATAGTACTTACTCTTTTCCGTAGGGACGTTCCATGTTCTATTTCGTGCTCGTATACATACATTCATAGCTTTTACTTACTTACCCGTCGTATCTAGTCTCCCCCGTCATACTCATGCTCGTACCACATACTTTGCATATACATGGCCCTTACTCGGCACTTACATGGTATTAACATA
>NW_026718393.1:0-13418 GCF_029784015.1 Lycium ferocissimum | reverse complement strand
TCTTTTTCTAGACTTTTCTTCATTTCTCCTTTCATGACTTCTCTAGAATGGATGTGAAATTACTATTTTGTCCCTCGTCTTTCCACAAAATTACCAAAATGCCATTTTGCAAATTTTCCATTTTTACCCCTCGACTTTTCTCAATATTCCGATTTTACCCCTAACCTTCCACATTATTTCCATTGGCCATTTTACAAATTTCTCTTTTACCCTCGACCTTTCTAAGTATTTCCATACCAATAATCGTCAAAAATAATTTTTATAACGACGTACACATGCAAATAATTTTTGGAAGTCGTCTCGCCCTTGACTTTCCGCGGCGACCTTGAAATTTCCAGACGTACAAAATGTGGGCTGTAACAGTTACGTTGTCATGGTAGACTGTGTATTCCTATGGTGGGTGAAGTGAAGCAACTAATTCTTGAAGAGGCTCATAGCTCGCGATACTCCATCCACCCAAAGTGCTACGAAGATGTACCAAGACTTGCGGATTATATTGGTGAAAGGTATGGAAGGCCGATATTTTGAAACATGTGACAAGTTGTTAAATTGTCAAAGAAGTCAAATATGAACATCAAAAACCCTATGCGGAGTAATGCAAAACTTGATTATCCCGTGAGTGAAGTGGGAAAGGATTACGAATGGATTTCGTAGTTGGTTTGCCGAATGCTTTCAAGAAACATGACTCTCGCCTCCGGGTGATTGTGGATAGACTCACCAAATCGCTCATTTTATACTCGCCGTTACTCATACCGCGTAGCGCTTAGCAAATATTTACCTCCGTGAGATAGTACGACTTCAGTATGCCTATTTCTATAATATCCGATCGAGGTGCACAATTCTATCGCCGAGTTTTCGAAGTCTTTCGTAAGTCGTTGTCTGCTGTGTCGAGTTGAGCACAGATTTTTCATCCACAAACCGACGGACGTCCGAGCGAGTTGTTCGTATTTTAGAGGACATGCTTAGAGCTTCGCGCGATTGATTTTGGTGGCCATCGGGGACGACCGCCTGCCTTAAGTGCAGTTTGCTTATAATACGCCTACCAATCGAGTATACAGATGGCGCCGTTTGAGTCTCTTTATGGTCGCAGGTGTCGTTCACCAGTTGGATGGTTCGTATCACGACCCAACCCCGTAGGCCGCGACTAGTGCCCGAGCTGGGCACCTGTACACACCCATTAACTATACTCAGCGTACAAACCGCTTATACATATACCATGATCAAACTTCCACCATATCTAACATAATCGTATTTATACATACGTAAAAGTGAAACGTCGTCAAAGTCGTCACATATATATGTATATATATACAGACACCCGACTTTCCAATATCGCACAGATCCACAAGATCGTTATATTACGGGACGTTCGAAACACAAATCAAATAGACACATCCGAACAAGAACTACCCATAACCCACACATATGTCTACGTACCCCAAGAGCAACAACAATCATATGATGGGACAGGCCCCGCCCCCGAACAAACATATATACATATAACGAAAGCGTTCGTACCAAAAGTATAGGCTCCGATCAAGGGAGCGCTTCAAATAGTAATGTATATCCTAGGGCCGACGAATCACCGTGAACGAACGTCCGTACCATCGCGGGCATGAAACGCAGCCCCGAAGAAAGTGGGGCCGCACGGTGAATACGTACCGAGTATGTAAAGCATGAAATACAAGAGACTAGGGTATAACCCAAGTAAGAATTACGTAAAATGCGCACAATATCCAGGATATCAAAATACTTACTTTTGAAACACAAATCACGGTACGCGTATCATATATCCAATTCATTGTGGGACTTAGGAACATAAATGAAAAATCATTTTGTACATATGTATATATAACGTGTCCCGGCCCTTTAGTGAGGGACTCGGTAAATGAGATCATCATATCATCATATTATCATATCATATACCATATGCGGTCCGTAATGGGACCCATGACAGAATATGGTTGCCACCCTATCTCCGGCGCCATAACACATCATACTTCGAATATTGCATATCTCCGAACACATCATGCTCCGTATCACATCATACTTCGTAACACATCATACTTCGGAACACATCATACTTCGGAACATATCATACTTCATAACACATCATACTTCGGAACACATCATACTTCGTAACACATCATACTTCGAAATATAGCATAGTGCGCACGATGACATAACCGGCCCGGGACTCAGCGAAAGATGTAACAATAGTATGCACGAGCGCAGTCGCGAGAAACTATATGCAATTTAAAACATTTACAAAGACTCAATAGAATAATCAAAACGAACTATCATTTAAAAGCCAAGACAATAGTCAAATCAAGTTTCTTCCGAAAGTCACTCGGGAACATATCAAACAGAACTTTAGAACTCATAGTTACGTATCAAAATCGTATGCATAAAAATCCTCATTTCGTACCCAACATAAGTAAGTAATCATACCGTGGCCTGGATGATAGTCATTAAGTTCTTTCAAAGAGTCGTTAGAATCCATACAAAGGAAAGTCTCGGGCCCACGGACAAGTATCAAACCAATCCGAGACCGCCTATAGAAGTTAGAGTCATTATACGCTACCGAACCTTCTACGAGCATATCGAGGCGATCCGGTTCTGTCTACGAAAGTTACGGCCATTATTAGACACAGAATCCTTTAAGAACAAAAATCTTTATGCAACATTTGAAATCCAATCATACCAAAGACATAAGGACCATAATTCTACTACATTAAGAATGCCAACATTAAGAGGTGAATAAGAATCGTAGACATGCTCGGATCGCAAGAATAGAGTTACCCCGAGGCTCGTATCATAGCCTACTTACAACTAGGACATGCCAAAAGAAAGAAGTGGTTTTTACATACCTCGTCCGCTTCCTAAGCTAATCCAAACTTAAGTCTCGGACTTTTCAAGATCTACAATAACGCCATTAGGCACCAAACATTAGCCATAGGCACTTAGGAATCCAATTCTAAGCTAGCACTTAATTTACAAATTGGGCAAAGATTTCCCCTCGTAAATTCAACAACCCCGAGAATTCAACTCTACCAAATCACCAACAACAATACCAAAGAATCATACTAACAACATCAACAATTAATCCAAAATACATTCTAACATTAGTAACTCTTTTCTACATAATTCGACAACCTTCCATTTACATTCAACTCAACTACATACATTCAAACCAACATCAACGCTCACATGTTCAATTACTAATCCGAAACCATTCAATCAAGATTCAAGAATACTTCAAACAATCCGCACAATATTCAAAACAACCCAACCAACATAACTCCACCCGAAACCTTCCAACTTGACAAGAGCAACACAACACATTCTTTACTTCCAAATTCATGAACTATACCAACAATCCACACATTAACAACATCATTCTCATAAATTCAAGAAACTATGCTAAAATCACATTAACTTCTACAACACCGCACAAACGATTACAACTTCAATTTAAATCATTAAACCTTCATTTTCATCATATAATCCACAACAATCATCAACTAAAACACTAAATAAATTAGTTCATCACTCCAACACACACAACACCTACACGGTCCAACTTCAACATACAAAATTTCATGAATTTCATCCTTTTCGACCCACTACAACATGCATAAACCACCCATAACATATGAAAAAGGAGATTGAACCTTACCTTTTCCACTTAGTTCTTCAACTTGGCTAGGGTTGTGTATTGCAAGAACGAATGGTTTGATTGCTCCAACAACTACTCCACATAATTAGACCTTCCAATCAAGTTGAAAAGCTAGAAGAAAATATTTTTTTCGATCAATTTCCACGACATGAATTCGCCAACCTTGGCCGAACCCCCTTCTCTTTTTTTCTCCATGTTTTCTCCAAGTTTCTAGAGTGAAAAATGAATATTATGACTTGCTAGTCATCACTTGTTCACATATATAATTCATCCAAATGTCCCATGGCCCACATGGCTTGATGAATTTAATTTGGCCAAGCCATGGGTGGTACCCCACTTATGTGTCACACGGCCAACTTGGCATTATTTCATGAAATAATAGTTTTCCATAATTCACTTTTAACCCCAAATTTTCCTTAATATTCCATGCCAATAAAATTGTAAGCAATTTGTGCCTTAAAACAAAATCGAAGGTTAAAATCTCTACCTCGTATCCCGGAATAGTCTTGTCCTTAACTTATCATGGTTGGCTCGGATTGTCCCAATGTACAAAATACGGGATATAACATCCTCCCCCCTTTAGAACATTCGTCCTCGAATGTTAAACTAGTCTTAGAGGGTCTTATAAGTGCTTCGGGGGAGAGTCTCTTTTACGGCTACCATACACAGCTCATTAATCCATCAAAGATAACCAACTAAAGAGTTTAGATTACTTCAGAGGCATAGAAACAAGTAGGATATGTACTCTTCATCTCTTCCTGTTATTTGTCACGACCCAACTCCGTAGGTCCGTGGATCGGTGCCCCGCTTAGGCACCCAAACAAACTTACGAACCAAATTGTCATGTTAGGACATATCCGACTCAATGCGTACATTATTCGTACCGATAGCGTATAGCGTACGTCATACAAATACAGAAACGAATGCTGTCCTAAGCGGTCGCCCGTGCAAACACATCATATCAAATCAAAGCTGGCGGAATGTACATCGCCCAGACACACACATACATACAAACATATGGGCCATATCGGCCATAGTAGCATACGGGCCGCTTAAGGACGCAAAACAGAATTGCATACGAACGAACCGGACCCATGACCCACAAATATGACTACGTGCCTCTACATGCACATACGTACGTACAAACATACGAACATATGACGGACAGGCCCCGCCGTACCCGTAACAAACATACGCGAACACGTGCATAAATGTAAGAAGTCCGTACTCAAAAGTGGGCTCCGAACAAAGGAGCACTCCAAAATGGCCGACAGAGTCCTAAGCCGACTCGCTCACCCAAACGAGTACCCGTACCGCGCGCATGAAACGCACCCCCCGAAGAGCGGGGGCCGCACGGAAAAAGTACCGAGTATGTAAAGCAGAGGTACAAGAATCCAAATCATAACTCGGGGTCGAGGATACGAAACAAATACAAAAGCAACATCAAACCTCGCGCGGAATGCGAATGTACAAAATGCAAACGTAAATCATGCATAAGGCTTTCAGTGAACGTGGTCACCCCCCGACGCCGGTGCCACAACACATCATACTCCGTGTTTTCAAATCCCCGTACATCTCCGAACACATCATAATATCACACATCAAATCATCGAATAGATCGATGCCATATCACATCATAACGCCATAAACCAGAACCGGCCCTATGGCGAGGTCTCGAAACCGTAACACATCATACCGCCGAATATGTCATAAGGCGCACGATCACATAAAACCGGCTCGGTACCGCGAACGAAATCATAATAGTTTCCGCACGAGCAGAAGTAGTGTGAAATCATATGCATATTAAAAGTGAATTCCAAAACCTCGCACATAATTTATGTACATATCCATTAGTGACAAAGGGTTCGTAATGAGTATCGAGTCAATCGAGAATTAATATACGTAAATTGTACTTTAAGTTATCAATTTGTCTCAAAAACACACCGTAGATCATTTTCCGAAAATTTTAGCATCATTCGTAGTAAACTTTCAAATATCATTATCGACATTCCAAACGGACCTTAACGTCATAGACAAACACTTCTATTTCATATCGTACGAAAATGGGCCAAACAAACCAAATAAGGGAAGTCTCGGACTTGCGGGCCCACCTCTAGTCAAGTCGAGGCGTTGCATATAAATTGCAAACATTGGGACCCATAAAGTCATTCGTAAGAGTTTTGGAGCATTTCGATACATTTACGGGAAGTTATGGAGGTTTAGGCATTCTTTTGACCAAATGTAAAGGTTATAGTTCAAATGCGCTGAATGAATAGTATTCAAAATCAAACTCGGGTTTCCAAGAGCAGAATTGTCCCCGAGGTTCCGATCTTAACCTAGTATGACTAGGACATGCCAGACGAAGAAAAGGGAGGCTTTACATACCTTTGACGCCTTATGCTCGCTTTATCTCCAATCCCGTTTCGCTTAGAATCCGCAAATGGTCACCTTTACCAAATTACTATTCACAAGGCTTGAAAATTCCAACTTTGGTTTAGTATCCGCCTACCGAAATTTCGCAAAGATCTCCCCTATAAATACGACACCCGAGAATTAAACTCGGCTACAAACAATCAACAACCAACCCAACAACAACATCAAGAATCATTACAAAACACAATATGGCATAACTAGTCTTCTTTCCAACTTCACATTTTCAATTCAATACCAACATTCTCATATTCATTTACTAATCAAAATCACTCCAATACAATTCGGAAACATTTTCATGTCATTTTACAAAATATTCACAAGATATACAAAATATACAAATTTTCCATCGAAACCATAATTCGTCCGAAACTTCCAATCTTCAATATACATATTCATAACACATTTCCATCTTCCAATTTCATCAACAATAATCATAATTTGCACCTTAACAACTTCATTTCCATAATTTCATAAAATCATCCTAAAATGACATAACCTTCTACATTCCATTTCAATGCCAACTTAAACCATTTTACCTTCATTTACATGATAAGGATCACAACGACACAACTAACATATTAAACAAAATTAATTCATTCCCATTTCCTCACTAAGCACCACACGGCCAACACTCCCTTTCCAACTTCAACCAAAATTCATTCAACTTTCATTTTCCAATATAATTTCCATAAACTATAACAAAATCACATACTTTCCGACAACAACTTAACAATAAATTTCCATGCAAACTCGAACCATTAACCTTCTATTTACTTCATAATACCATAACAACACAATTAACATACCAAACAAATTCACTAACATCTTCCCCACACACACACACGGCCACAACACACACACACACACCACACGGCCATGCATGCACACAACACAATTCCGTAGTTCTCATTCCATTCCAATCATTATAACATCTCTAAATCTTCCATAATATAAAAGAAAACATGAAATTCTTACCTTTTCTCCAAATTTCACTTTGCCACCAAGATCACTTTCTTGCCAACTAATTATACCACGTCGGAGAGCGTCTTGAACTTGTTAACAATTCACGAAGAACAAGATTTTTTGATCAAGATTGAGGCTAGGAAATTTTTTTTTTTTTTTCTTCTTCTTTCCTTGGAGCCGAATGCTCCTCCTTTGTTTTTCTCTTCTTTTCTTTTTGTTTTCTTGAAACTTCTTGAACAAGTCCACCTTATATTAATAATTGGCACATGGAAAATTTGTGAATTTTTGGTGGGTTTGGGCCATCACTTGGCCGGCCACCCCCTCCATTTTGGGCCTCATCTTTCAATTATTTTTCCAAGCCCAATGGGTTGAAATTCTTATTTTGTAATTCCCGAAACTAATTTTCAAAATTTCAATTTTGCCCTTGGCCTTCCTCCGTATTTCCACACCACTATTTTTCATAAACAACACACACATATCTTAATCCCAATCAACATATGACCTTATTCTTTTCAAATCAAAATTATGTCCGAATTTCCCGAACGTGCAAAAACACGGGATATAACATCCTCCCCCCCTTTAAAACATTCGTCCTCGAATGTTGAATCCACCGCGTGGGAAAACATGATAGGTCGGGGAGGTCTTCTTGCCAACTACGTACTCGTATTTGATCGAAGTAATTGTAAGAGCCCTCACTTTCCAAGTCCTTCTATCTTTTTCCGATATTACAGATTTATGTCGTTCGAAATCTTAAGTCTAGATATATGGCGACAATCTAATCTTATCAACCCAAGATCGTAAATATGTCGTACGTAGTCACATCCGGAATCGGCTACGTAAGTATAGCATACGTTATATCGCGTATTCGTAATCGAGGCGTACGCATGTATATGTCCGTATGCTCCGAGTCGACGTATTCGTGATCGTAGTTAGGCTGATGCAGAGATATATCGGTCAAATTTGTAATCGTAGTCACCGTATGCAGAGACGTGTCGGTAAACGTAATCGATTCGGTATTTAAGTATAACGGTATGAATCATACCGACGTCATATCAAACAAATTCATAATCAAAGCCCGACGACGAAGTATATATCACTCGTACTCATAACCGTGAGTCGACGTACAGAGAGTATATCGTATAAACGTAATCATATCCCAAGTACATAGGCATAACGGATGTAACCTCCTCAAGATTAGAGCGCAAAGTATATCATACCGAATTACGATCGAGTCGACCACGTTCACTAATGTTTCCGTGACTTACGAAAATTCCCTTGTCGTCGTTTTCATTACTCACTCAAATCTTTGTACCTTGAATCATTTCATCAAAGCATCCAATCGGCTATAGCAAATAGGTCTGTATCTTTACGAAACTCTGTTTACCCTGTACAATAGCCTTTATGCCCCTTTCTTACTTTCTTATATCTATGCACACACCCTTTTCTTCTTACCATCGTCTTATCATAACTAAGACATCATAAAGATATCTATTCACGAGGTTTCCGAATTCTCATTTAAATCCTTCTCCCAATTCCTCCCTACACAATTTACTTGTCATCACAAAATAATTTATAGGCTGGAGGCACCGAATAAAATCTTACTTAACTATATCTTTTTCCTAAGATAAGGGCGTTTCCCCCTCTCAACCTTCCACCTTCTTTTGTGTTTAATTTGCCACGCTCCGTTTAGCCTACCTCAACCATATCTTCGTGGCTAGTCCTACCTCAACATACCATCTCAAATTACCTTACATCTTACCCCAATTCATTTATAATACCATAGATATACGTCTTTCATTTATCACCTTAGTACACTTCCCAGGGGGTCACCCATCCCAGAATCGCTCTGGCCTCAGCACGCTTAACTTCGAAACTTTCATACGTTTTGTTGCGTTATTGCTAATATAATTGCGTCGACTACCCCACACAACCTTTGTCACTCAATTTAGTAAGATTGAGTCTTAGTAAATTTTCTGACAGCTTCTCGTAGCGTCCCACCCCGATCTAAATTATACAATTACCATAACGCTCTTTCCGAATCTTCAATATTCACTTCCGTCTAGGTTTCTAGATTTGTACCGGGGCGACCCCTCGCTATCCTTGCTTTTAACCGCCGGGTCTTTAATCCAACGTAATAGATTTACTCTATCGATATCGACTTCCAAGGCATGTTAAGAACTCATATCTCATTTTCCTTTTTATAATGCTAGAAAAAATTTGGGCAGAGGTTCCGCTGTACGTCTTACTAACCCAACACCTGTACACAGAAATACCAACAATGCCTCACAGGGCCAACGTATATACACACGTATCATATCGCATCATGGCCATACAAGGCTAATAATTTCAAGTGAATTATGAAGATGTCAAGACTTACCTTACATACGTAACTCAAATAGCACCGGTGGCATTTTCCTATTTATCTTCCTTTTCGATCTTCAACTTTACATTTCAATCATACTTCAAATAACTCCCCCAATACACATCCTTTGTACCATTACTTACCTGCATACTATGTAGCTTCCAATATTATCAACTACCGCCTTCCGTCGTCGACAATCGTTCTTCTACTGAAATCAAAGGTTAGTAGAAAAGGAATTCATTTCCTACTACTGCCTCTATTGCACGATCTAAGATCCAAAGAAAGGAAACACCCTAAATGTCCCGTAGCCTCCGTTTATAGACGTGGTGCACGACACACCGATAAACAAGACTCTACGAGACACGGCTCCCGTAGACATTCCGAGGACAAACCGCCCCGATACACTTTGTCACGACCCAACTCCGTAGGCCGTGATCCGGTGCCCCGCTTAGGCACCCAAACAAACTTACGAACCAAATTGTCATGTTAGGACATATCCGTACTCAACAGTACATTATTCGTACCGATAGCAGATAGCAGACGTCATACAAATACAGAAACGAATGCTGTCCTAAGCGGTCGCCCGTGCAAACACATCATATCAAATCAAAGCTGGCGGAATGTACATCGCCCAGACACACACATACATACAAACATATGGGCCATATCGGCCATAATAGCATACGGCCGCTTAAGGACGCAAAATGTACCACATACGAACGAACCGACCCATGACCCACAAATATGACTACGTGCCTGGGCGTACATACAATGTACAAACATACGAACATATGACGGACAGGCCCCGCCGTACCCGTAACAAACATACGCGAACATGTGCATACGAAGACATATACCAAACGGCTCCGAACAAAGGAGCACTCCAAAAATGGCCGACAGGAGTCCTAAGTCGACGCTCACCCAAACGAGTACCCCGTACCGCGCGCATGAAACGCACCCCCGAAGAGCGGGGTCAAGACGGAAAAAGTACCGAGTATGTAAAGCAAGAGGTACAAGAATCCAAATCATAACCGGGCGAGGATACAACAAATACAAAAGCAACATGTATCAAACCCGTGCGAATGCGAATGTACAAAATGCAAACAAAATCATGCATAAGGCTCAGAACGTGGTCACCCCCCGACGCGGTGCCACAACACATCATACTCCGTGTTTTCAAATCCCCGTACATCTCCGAACACATCATAATATCACACACATCAAATCATCGAATAACATCGATGCCATATCACATCATAACGCCATAAACGGTAACCGGCCCTACGGCGAGGTCTCGAAAACCGTAACACATCATACCGCCGATTATGTCATAAGGCGCACGATCACATAACCTACTTCCCGCACCGCGAACGAAATCATAATAGTCGCACGAGCAAGTAGTAGTGCAAATCATATGCATATTAAAAGTGAATTCCAAAACTCGACATAATTTATGTACATATCCATTAGTGACAAAGGGTTCAGAATGAGTATCGAGTCAATCGAGAATTAATATACAGAAATCGCAGACTTTTAAGTTATCAATTTGTCTCAAAAACACACCGTGGATCATTTTCCGAAAATTTTAGCATCATTCGTAGTAACGGACTTTCAAATATCATTATCGGACATTCCAAACGGACCTTAACGTCATAGACAAACACTTCTGTTTCATATCGTACGAAAATGGGCCAAACAAACCAAATAAGGGAAGTCTCGGACTTGCGGGACCCACTCTCGTCAAGTCGAGGCGCATAAATTGCAAACATTGGGACCCATAAAGTCATTCGTAAGAGTTTCGAGCATTTCGGATACATTTACGGGAAGTTATGGAGGTTTAGGCATTCTTTTGACCAAATGTAAAGTTATAGTTCAAATGCGCCGAATGAATAGTATTCAAAATCAAACTCGGGTTTCAAGAGCAGAATGTCCCCGAGGTTCCGATCTTAACCTAGTATGACTAGGACATGCCGACGAAGAAAAGGGAGGCTTTACATACCTTACGACGTCTTATGCTCGCTTTATCTCCAATCCCGTTTCGCTTAGAATCCGCAAATGGTCACCTTTACCGCTACTATTCACGAGGCTTGAAAATTCCAACTTTGGTTTAGTATCTCGCCACCGAAATTTCAGCATCTCCCCTATAAATACGACACCCGAGAATTAAACTCGGCTCAAAACAATCAACAACCAACCCAACAACAACACCAAAAATCATTACAAAACACAATATGGCATAACTAGTCTTCTTTCCAACTTCACATTTTCAATTCAATACCAACATTCTCATATTCATTTACTAATCAAAATCACTCCAATACAATCTCGAAACATTTTCATGTCATTTTACAAAATATTCACAAGATATACAAAATATACAAATTTTCCATCGAAACCATAATTCGTCCGAAACTTCCAATCTTCAATATACATATTCATAACACATTTCCATCTTCCAATTTCATCAACAATAATCATAATTTGCACCTTAACAACTTCATTTCCATAATTTCATAAAATCATCCTAAAATGACATAACCTTCTACATTCCATTTCAATGCCAACTTAAACCATTTTACCTTCATTTACATGATAAGGATCACAACGACACAACTAACATATTAAACAAAATTAATTCATTCCCATTTCCTCACTAAGCACCACACGGCCAACACTCCCTTTCCAACTTCAACCAAAATTCATTCAACTTTCATTTTCCAATATAATTTCCATAAACTATAACAAAATCACATACTTTCCCGACAACAACTTAACAATAAATTTCCATGCAAACTCGAACCATTAACCTTCTATTTACTTCATAATACCATAACAACACAATTAACATACCAAACAAATTCACTAACATCTTCCCCACACAAGGCACTACACGGCCACAACACACACACACACACCACACGGCCATGCATGCACACAACACAATTCCGTAGTTCTCATTCCATTCCAATCATTATAACATCTCTAAATCTTCCATAATATAAAAGAAAACATGAAATTTTACCTTTTCTCCAAATTTCACTTTGCCACCAAGATCACTTTCTTGCCAACTAATTATACCACGTCGGAGAGCGTCTTGAACTTGTTAACAATTCACGAAGAACAAGATTTTTTGATCAAGATTGAAGGCTAGGAAATTTTCTTTTTTTTTTTCTCTACTTTCTTTCCTTGGAGCCGAATGCTCCTCCTTTGTTTTTCTCTTCTTTTCTTTTTGTTTTCTTGAAACTTCTTGAACAAGTCCACCTTATATTAATAATTGGCACATGGAAAATTTGTGAATTTTTGGTGGGTTTGGGCATCACTTGGCCGGCCACCCTCCATTTTGGGCCTCATCTTTCAATTTTTTTTCCAAGCCCAACGGGTTGAAATTTTATTTTGTAATTCCCGGAAACTAATTTTCGAAATTCCACCTTGCCCTTGGCCTTCCTCCGTATTTCCACACCACTATTTTTCATAAACAACACACACATATCTTAATCCCAATCAACATATGACCTTATTCTTTTCAAATCAAAATTATGTCCGAATTTCCCGAACGTGCAAAAACACGGGATATAACATTATTGTTCCGCCACAATACCTTAACGGGAGTTATGTCTTTAGTACGTAATCTTCTCACCTGACGATCCAAAGATGGTTATGGGCTGCCCCTCGTAGGATAACTCCTCTGTTACCCGGATATCATCTATGGGAAATACTCTGGAGAGATCCTCTATACCTTTACGGAGCATTGACAGGTGGAAGACTGGATGCATGCCTCCAATTTAGGTGGTAGGTCTAACTTGTAGGCAACTCCGTCCTACTCCACGATAACTCCGATAAGGTCCAATATACCTCGGGCTTAGCTTCCCTTTTTCTCGCCAAATCTCATAACACCCTTCATGGGTGACACTTTCGTAAATACCGTATCACAATTCTAACTCTGCTGCCAATACGATTATCGCATATGACTTCGTTGACTCG
>NW_026718392.1:0-13346 GCF_029784015.1 Lycium ferocissimum | reverse complement strand
TTTCTATGACTTCTCTACATATATATATATACCGAAAATGATGAGTCTACGTTATAAAGAGCTCTCATGAAATAAAGTTAAGAGATATATTATGAATATGATGATGAGTCAAAGTCTAGAGACCCTAAAGCTCATGATATGATGTTTCTACAAAGCTAATGACTTTCATACGATTCCTTTATATTATTCATTGTTGCTAGACCCACCTTATGATGTTAGTCCTTCCTTTAAAGGCATGAATTTTATGGCATGATTTTCCCTCCTTCTCCCGAATTTCCAACATTTCGAAGAACCAAGAGTCTATGTTCAAGAATGGTCATATGAGATAAAGATAAGAGATACATTATGAGTACGATAGTGATGACGATGAGTCTATGACTATAAGGAGCTACATATGTATATGATAAAGAAAAGAGGTAAGACACGAGTATGTTAATTTATGATGATGAGTTAAGTCTAAGGAATCCTAAAGTGAGATATGATGCCCATGAGATTAATGATTCTAAGTGTGGTTCCATTGATGCTTTTTCTTGTGTACACTCACCTTAAAATGTTAGTCCCTTCAAGGTGAGATATGATGACTATGATTACTCTATAATGTAATTGGGGGTCGACCTCATGTCGTCCCGACATCATCATAGTGCCTTCAATGTTCTAATGTATGCTTTAATGATAGATGTATGATAATGCTAAGGATGATGTTGATTTCATTTATGTATTTTTATGAATATGTACGTATGTATGATAGCATTGAGTCCCGAAAGTACGAGTACGGATATCGTCGAGTCCTGGGAGGGGCGAGTACGAATATCATCGAGTCTCGGAAAGGTCGAGTACGAATATCATCGAGTCCGAAAGGGCGGTACGGGTGATACCGAGCCTATATGGCGGGTACGTGGTTGTCTTTGCATTGTAAGTTATTGCATATGTAAGCATGTGGATGTAACAAGTGTATCTTTAGGAGAATAAAGGGGGGGGTAAGTACGTATGACGAATGTTTAAAAAGTATTATGAGAAATGAACGGTTCTTTTGTCTTATGCTATTCCTCATGCTCTTTTCATTTTATTATCCACGCCTTACATACTCAGTACAATATTCGTACTGACGTCCATTTTCTTTGGACGCTATGATCATGCCCACAGGTAAACAGGGAGGAGATCCAGACTCGTAGGAGCTGTTAGATAGCCTTGAGAGCACTCCATTATTCTGGAGGTTCCATTGTTTATTGCTTTGTGTATATGTATTTGGGCACGACGGGGTCCTGTCCCGTCCATATGTATATTACTCTAGTAGAGACTCGTAGATATGTATGTGTGGGTAGTATTGTCACACTCTAATTTCTGATAGGGCATGATGGGCACCCGACCCTTACCTAGGGCCGAGCGAGCCAGCTGACTTTCGTAATACTCACAATCATACTGGGCCCGCAAAACATGACATGAGCACATAATGAATTTTTTTTTTCCAGAAAGCAAACATGCCTTTCGTCTTTATCAAATCAAACAAAACTAGTACCGTATGAAATTTGCCAACATATGAAGTTCATAACATAATGCATAATGATACATCGGCTTACATAGCCGCCACAAACCGACATATCATACACTCGACAACGTTTGCAAAGTCTCTACCAACATCTCGTATACCATACAAAAGCACTCGGACTAAAGACTCCGGAGGAAATGGAGCTCGCCAATCCAACTGGAACATCTTCTGCTAACATCATCTACTCATCGCGGGTACACCAACTGCGGCATGAAACGCAGACCCCGAAGAAAGGGGTCGAGACGGAATATACCGAGCATGTAAAGCATGGCATACGTAGAAAATGAGGTCATAACCAAAGTAAGTGCGAAAAGGAGCATAAAAATCCAGGATACCAAAGGGCTTGCACCTGAAGTATAAATCATACATAGGCGGTACAGAAGACAAATGTGATAATCCGAATGCCAAAATGCTTAGCTTTCTTTTGTAAAACGTTTCTGTCTCATATATATATAGAAAATAGAACAAATCATATGAGCTGACATTAACCGACTGATCATAATCCAGACTGTCAAAATCACATACACACATACCGCGGTCAAGTACCCAGCGGCCAATGTCACATATACACATACCGCGGTCAAGTACCCAGCGGCCAATGTCACATATACACATACCGCGGTCAAGTACCCAGCGGTCAATATCACACATACACATACCGCGGTCAAAATATCCAGCGGCAATATCATACATACCGCGGTCAAAATATCCAGCGGCAATATCACACATACCGCGGTCAAAATATCCAGCGGCAATATCATACATACCGCGGTCAAATCAGATTTTTTTTCGAATATCACTCGGGAACGTATCAAACCGAATTGCAGAAACCATAGTCACGTATCAAAATCACATACATAAAAATCCTTATTTCAGACTCAACCGATAAATATATATTCATACTCGGGGGTCGGAAAAATAGTCATATTACGTTCTTTCAAAAAGTCATCAGCACTATACAAAGGAAAGTCGCGGGACCCACGGATGAGCGCCAACCCTATCCGGGCCCGCCTATGAAAATCATAGTCCTTATACGTTATAGAATCATTTGCGAAAATATCAAAGCCATCCGGTTCTGTCTGTGAAAGTTACGGACGTTCGTAGTTACAAAACTCTTTTTGGAAACAAAACTTATTATACAACATTTGAAAACCAATCATACAAATACATATAAACCATATAAGGATGCCATCATCAAGAAGCAAATAAGCTTCGTAAACATGCTCGGACTTTAACTATAGAATTACCCCCGAAGCTCATAACATATCATAACTTAGCCATATCTAAGACATGCCAAGAGAAGGAAAGGTAAGCTTTACATACCTTAGCCGCTTCCTAAGCTAATCCGAACTTACGTCTCGACTTCTCACGATCTACAATAATGTAATTAGGTATCAACCATTAGCCATAACACTTAAGATTCCAATTCCAAATTAACACCTTGTCTACAAAAATTTAAAAGACATTTCTCCTATAACTTCAACAACCCCGAGATTTCAACTCGGCCAAATATCCAACAACAATACCAACAACCACATCAACAATATCAATAATCGATTCAAAACGCATTCTAACATTAATAACGTTTTCGACACAATTCAACAACATTCCATCCACTACATAATGAAACCCGAAACCTCCAAGTTCAAGGAAACAACACAACACATTTTTTCCTTCCGAATTCATGAACTACATTAATAATCAATTGCTTCCATAAATTCAATAAACTATATAAAATTCCATAACAAGCCGCAAACAACTATAACTTCACTTTGAACCATTAAACTTTCATTAGCACCATAGAACCCACAACACAACAATCCAAACATACTAAATAAATTTAGTTCATTCCTTGTCACAAAACAGCCCATACTCACGGCTCAACATCAACATCCAAAATTTCATGAATTTCATCCATTTCTACACACTATCCCCTCCGTTTTAATCCGTTAAAATTCTAAATACACTCGTTAACAATGAAAAGGAACCGTATTCATAACTTAAGCATGCAGCCCCCACGTTATCACTCTTCTCCTTGGTTGATTTTTAGCTCAAATTGAAGACAACGCAGCGTACAACACTTTTCTCTTCATGGGCTTCGGAATTCGGGGCTCAGATTTTGGTCAAAATTGGTTTTTCTTCTCTCCAAGGCTCTTCTCTCCAAGGCTCTTCTCTCTCTCTTTCCAGAATTTTCTGGGTATTCTTGGTCTGAAAAATCAGAGGAAAGGGCTGAAATTAGACTTAAATAGGCATGGGTCATGGGCATAACCCGATTGGGCCCGGCTTGGGCCTAGCCCACTGACCTTTCCGTCTTAAAACATCCATATCTCCTTATCCCGATGTCACCTATGGGCCCACGACCTATGGTTGGAAAGATAATTCAATTATCTACAACTTCTATCTTTGGTATTTTTCTAAATTCCAAACTTATAATACCGTTTACGCCCCTCAAAGTCGCATCACCCGAAAACATTACTTAAAAATATTTGTTTGGAGGACTTCCACTTTGATTTGGCTCAAGGGTCCTTCTTGAGTTATGTTTAACTTCACATATGTGATTCATATAAATTGTCGCATGTCCCAAAAAAATCTCATTGTGTGGACCCCACCTCGGCTTGCGAATAATCCGACATACAAAAATACGAAATATAATGTCAACGTGAGTTTAAATTATGAAGCAATAACATGATTGTCAATTTTTGGACTCCAATTTTCTTGGTCATGGCCGAATGGCCTCTTGTTCTTTCTCCATGCTTCTTGAATTTTCTAGGGTGCTAAATGATGAAGATGACTTAATTAGTCATCTTTTGCCACTTATATAATTACACATGTGGGCTATGGCCCACACCACACACATGGCCACATATGGCCATTTTCATGAAATATTTAGTTTCCAAAATTTCACTTCTAGCCCTTAATTTCCATGAAATGCTTAACTTTCCATAATTCACTTTTAACCCCAAATTTTCCTTATTCCCAATTTACCCTTAACATTCCATGCCAATGAAAAGATGAATATGCAACTTATGCACTTTTAACAAAATCGGAAGAAATTACAACCTTGTCCTTAACTTATCACGACTAACTCGGATTATCCCAATGTACCAAAATACGGGATATAATATCCTTCCCGCCTTTAGAATATTCGTCCTCGAATGTTCAACTAATCACATAGAGTCTTGTGAGGATCTCGGGGGTTTCCTTTATTACCATAGCACGCAATTTCTTCTACCAATCATATCTCTTTTCCATATCCTCTTACCTTACGAATGATGTAATAAGGTCCAATATATCTCGGTTTAAACTTTTCCTTCTTGTAATTCCCTTTGCTCAACTTGTAACATTCTAGGCACATTATCTCGTGTCGTCTCTTAATCTTTAACTCAAACCCTTCCTTATTCGTTCCATAACGTATTTTTCCGTTTCACACTTGCCTTTGTATTTTAGCTACATAGATCACATCATAGCTTTGGCCACTTTCTCACTGGGCTTTACTTATTTTCACAACAATCTTCATTATATTCACATTGTCCCGTTCGTATTCGATCTCATAGTGTAACACTCCTTAACCTTTTACCCTTTCTGATCCACTTTATCCTTAATATCTCACAAGCTGTCCTATCAACACATTCATATCCATCACATATCATACTATTATTATCGGCACGACCTTTCAAGTCGTATTACAAACCCATATCTCATTCTCTTTTTATTTCTGGAAAAATTTCGGCATAGTTTCCTCTATATTTCTTACTACCTCAAAACCTGCACGCAGGAAATACCAACAATGCCTCACAGGGCCAACATACATATATACATATCATATCATATCACAGCTTCACAGGGCTCCCAACATCAACAACAGTACGAAAATGATGAACCTACCTCGTATGCCCAACTCAAACTATACCCGTTACACTTTCTTGTTTACTTTCCCTTTTTAATCCTCAACTTGTATTTCAATCATACATCAATATATTACCCGACACATATCTTTCATACCTTTACTTACCTGCGTGCTTTGTAACTTCCAATATCATCAATCACTTCCTTCCGTCGATGCCATTCTTCTGCTGAAATCAAAGACCAGGGTAAGGAATCTCATTCCCTATGACTTGGCTCTATGGCACGATCTCAGATGTGAAAGAAGAGTAACCACCCTAGATGCCCCGTAGCCTTCTGTTTATAAGTGTGGAGCGCTACACACCATAAACAAGACTCTACTGGACACGACTTTGCAGGCAACCCCTAGGACGAACTGCTCTGATACCAATTTGTCACACCTTAATTTCCGATAAGGCATGATGGGCACCCGACCCTTACCTAGGGCCGAGCAAACCCGCTGACTTTCGTAATACTCACAATCATACTGGGCCCGCAAAACATGACATGAGCACATAATGAAATTTTTTTTTCCAGAAAACAAACATGCCTTTCGTCTTTATCAAATCAAACAAAACTAGTACCGTATGAAATTTGCCAACATATGAAGTTCGTAACATAATGCATAATGATACATCGGCTTACATAGCCGCTCACAAAACTGACATATCATACACTCGACACTGTCTGCAAAGTCTCTACCAACATCTCAGATACCATACAAAAGCACTCAGACTCGGCATCACTCCGGAGGAAATGGAGCTCGCCAATCCGACCGGGAACATCTTCGCTAACATCATCTACTCATACGTGGGTACCGCATTGGCATGAAACGCGACCCACGAAGAAAGGGGTCGGCACGAAATATGTCCGAGCATGTAAAGCATGGCATACGTAAAACGAGGTCATAACCAAAGTAAGGAGTGCGGAAAAGGAGCATAAAAATCCAGGATACCAAAGGGCTTGCACAAGTACAAATCATACATAGGCGGTACGAGAAGACAAATGTGATAATCCGAATACCAAAATGCTTAGCTTTCTTTTGTAAAACGTTTGTCTCATATATATATAGAAAATAGAACAAATCATATGAGCTGACATTAACCGACTGATCATAATCCAGACTGTCAAAATCACATACACACATACCGCGGTCAGGTACCCAGCGGCCAATGACACATATACACATACCGCGGTCAAGTACCCAACGGCCAATGTCACATATACACATACCACGGTCGAGTACCCAGCGGTCAATATATCCAGCGGCAATATCATACATACCGCGGTCAAAATATCCAGCGGCAATATCACACATACCGCGGTCAAAATATCCAGCGGCAATATCACACATACCGCGGTCAAATCAGATTTTCTTCCGAATATCACTCGGGAACGTATCAAACCGAATTGCAGAAACCATAGTCACGTATCAAAATCACATACATAAAAATCCTTATTTCAGACTCAACCGATAAATATATATTCATACTCGGGGGTCGGAAAAATAGTCATATTACATTCTTTCAAAAATTCATCAGTACTATACAAAGGAAAGTCGCGGGACCCACGGACGAGCGCCAACCCGATCCGGGCCCGCCTATGAAAATCATAGTCCTTATACGTTATAGAATCATTTGCGAACATATCAAAGCCATCCGGTTCTGTCTGTGAAAGTTTTGGACGTTCGTAGTTACAAAACTCTTTTTGGAAACAAAACTTATTATACAACATTTGAAAACCAATCATACAAAGACATATAAACCATATAAGGATGCCATCATCAAGAAGCAAATAAGCATCGTAAACATGCTCGGACTTTAAGAATAGAATTACCCCCGAAGCTCATAACATATCATAACTTAGCCATATCTAAGACATGCCAAAAGAAGGAAAGGTAAGCTTTACATACCTTAGCCGCTTCCTAAGCTAATCCGAACTTACGTCTCGACTTCTCATGTTCTACAATAATGTAATTAGGTATCAACCATTAGCCAAAACACTTAAGATTCCAATTCCAAATTAACACCTTGTCTACAAAAATTTCGGCTGCATTTCTCCTATAACTTCAACAACCCCGAGATTTCAACTCGGCCAAATATCCAACAACAATACCAACAACCACATCAACAATATCAATAATCGATTCAAAATGCATTCTAACATTAATAACCCTTTCGACACAATTCAACAACATTCCATCCACTACATAATGAAACCCGAAACCTCCAAGTTCAAGGAAAAAACACAACACATTTTCTTCCTTCCGAATTCATGAACTACATTAATAATCCATTGCTTCCATAAATTCAATAAACTATATAAAATTCCATAACAAGCCGCAAACAACTATAACTTCACTTTGAACCATTAAACTTTCATTAGCACCATAGAATCCACAACACAACAATCCAAACATACTAAATAAATTTAGTTCATTCCTTGTCACAAAACAGCCCATACTCATGGCTCAACATCAACATACAAAATTTCATGAATTTCATCCATTTCTACACACTATCCCCTCCGTTTTAATCCGTTAAAATTCTAAATACACTCGTTAACAATGAAAAGGAACCGTATTCATACCTTAAGCATGCAGCCCCCACGTTATCACTCTTCTCCTTGGTTGATTTTTATCTCAAATTGAAGACAACGCAGCGTACAACACTTTTCTCTTCATGGGCTTCGAATTCGGGGCTCAGATTTTGGTCAAAATTGGTTTTTCTTCTCTCCAAGGCTCTTCTCTCTCTCTTTCCAGAATTTTCTGGGTATTCTTGGTCTGAAAAATGAGAGGAAAGGGCTGAAATTAGACTTAAATAGGCATGGGTCATGGGCCTAACCCGATTGGGCCCGGTTTGGGCCTAGCCCACTGACCTTTCCGCCTTAAAACGTCCATATCTCCTTATCCCGATGTCACATGTCTTCCTACGACCTATGGTTGGAAATATAATTCAATTATATACAACTTATATCTTTGGTATTTTTCCAAATTCCAAACTTATAATACCGTTTCTGCCCCTCGAAGTCAGATCACCCGAAAACATTACTTAAAAATATTTGTTTGGAGGACTTCCACTTTGATTTGGCTCAAGGGTCCTTCTTGAGTTATTTTTAACTTCACATATGTGATTCATATAAATTGTCGCATGTCCCAAAAAAAATCTCAGTGTATAGATGTTATATCCCGTATTTTGTACGTTAGAATATTTTAAGTTAGTTGCGACAAGTTAAGGACAAGGCTATTTTTCGATTTGGTGTAATGTATAAGTTGTTTATGAATTTTATTGGTATGGAATATTAGGAGAAATTAGGGGCTAGAAGTTGAAATAAAAATTTCATGAAAAGGCCAAAGTGGCGGGTGTGTTAAGTGTGAGACCCACATGTTGGGATTTTATAAAGGACATATGAAGAGATATATGAGTAGTACATGTGAAGTTGAGAAAGTCCTAAGAAGGACCCATAAGCTAAAAATGAGTGTAAGCCCTCCAAAGGAACGATTTAAGAAAACGTCTTCGGGTGATCTGACTTCGAGGGGCCAAAGCGGTATTATGAGTTTCGAATTTGGGAAAACTACCAGAATTAAAGTTGTAGATAATTGAAATATCTTTCCAACCATATGTCTTGGGTTCACAGGCGACATCGGGATAAGGAGATATGGACGTTTTAAGGTAGAAAGGTCGAGCTGAACAGTGGATTCGGCCCAACCCGATTCCAAGTCGGGTCAGGCCCAATACCCATGCCATTTAAGTGAAATTTTCAGCTTTCTCCTTCATTTTTCAAACCAAAACATCCAGATTTTCGAGGAGAGAGAGAGAGAGAGGAGAGGCAGAGAGAGAAACCAAATTTTGACCAAAATCGAGCCCCGAATCGCGAAGCTCATGAAGAGAAAAGTGTTGTACGTTACGTTGCCTTCAATTTGGGCTAAAAATCAGCCAAGAAGAAGAGGGTGACTTGTCGGTTGTATACTTAAGGTAAGACTAAGGTCCCTTTTTCATTGTTAACAAGTTTAATTAGAGTTTTAACGGATTAGAACGGAGAAAATAGCGTTATAAACTAGTTTGTTATTTTTTGAGACTTATGGATTAAGGGCTGTTTTATGTGGGTTGAATGGTTGGAATTAGCTGTGTTATGGATGTTTTGAATGTGTTGTAATGTGTAAAAATGGATGGAAATCATGATATGTTGCATGTTGAAGTTGAGCCGTGTAGTGGGCTGTTTTGTAGAATATGATGAACTAATTTTATTTAGCGTTTTGGTTGTTGTTGTTGTGGATTATATGATGAT
Organism: Lycium ferocissimum; assembly: GCF_029784015.1. Classification (NCBI taxonomy): domain Eukaryota; kingdom Viridiplantae; phylum Streptophyta; class Magnoliopsida; order Solanales; family Solanaceae; genus Lycium; species Lycium ferocissimum. The sequence goes on along the minus strand of NW_026718392.1, from coordinate 3,631 downwards.
AATGAAAGCTTAATGATGTAAGTTGAAGTGGAAAACGTATATGGGCTGTTTTAGAAGCTAATGTGAATTTAATGTAGTTTCTTGAATTGATGAAAATGATGTTGTTAACATGCGGATTATTGATGTAGTTTATGAATTTGGAAGAAAGAAATGTGTTGTTGTTGTCCCTATGGGAATTGGAAGGTTTCGGGTGGCTTTGCACATTGGTTTGGCCGTTTGAATATTGTGTGGATTGTTTGAAATGTTCTTGAATTTTGTTTGAATGGTTTCGGATTGGTATTTGAATGTATGAGCATTGGAGTTGGCTTAATTGTAGGTGGTGATTTGAATGTAAATGAAATGCCGTCGAAGTATATAGAAAAGATTCTTGATGTTAGAATGAGTTTTGAATCACTTGTTGATGTTGCTAGTTTGGTTGTTGGCATTGTTGTTGATGAATTTGGCCGAGTTGAATTCTCGGGGTTGTTGAATTTCTGAGGGGAGATGCTTTGCCCAAATTTACGCAAATAAAGTGCTAGCCTAGAATTGGATTCCTAAGTGCGTATAACTAATGTTTGGCGTCTAATGATGTTATTGTAGCTTTTGGAGAAGCCAAGACGTAAGCTTGGATTAATCTAGGAAGTGGACGAGGTATGTGAAGCTTACCCTTTCTTTCTTGAAGCATGTCTTACTCGTAAGTAGATTGTGGTGCAAGTCTCGGGGTAACTCCATTCTTAAGGTCCGAGCTTGTGTGCGATTCCTATTCATTTCTTAATGTTAGCTCTCCTAATGCAGTCGAACCATGATCCTTATGTTTTTACATGATTTGGTTTCAAAGATTTTATAAAGATTTTTATTCCAAAAAGGTTTCGTAACTACAAACAATCGTAACTTTCATAGACGAGCTCGATCGCTTCGAAACGTTCGCGGGAGATTCTACTGATGGATAAGGTCTCTAACTTTCATAAATGGACCCGGATCGGTTCGATACTCGTCCGTGGGCCCCGAGACTCTCCCTTGTATAATACTAGCGACTTTTCAAAGGATTTAGTGTGATTAACGTCTTAACCTTCGAACGGCGATTACTTACTTCTCTATCGAGTTTGAAATGACGATTATGCCCCTAATTTTCATAAGTTATCTCCACATGGTTTAATACGTGTCTACGAGTCCTAAAGTTCTATTTGATATGTTCCCGAACAACATTCGGAAGAAACTTGATTTGACTATCGCCTTGGTTTTAAATGAAAATTCACTTTGATTATTTTATGAGTTTTTGGAAAAAAATTTAAACTGCATATAGTCTCCCACGACTCTGCTCGTGCGTATGGTTTCTATATCCTTCGCCGAGTCCCGGGCCGGTTATGGTTCGTGCGCACTATGATATATTCCGGAGTATGATGTGTCCGGTACGCCGCGTCCCCTTTGGCTGGGTACCGTGTATATTTGGCGTTATGGGGTGTTACGGCGTTATGATGTGATATGATATGTCGGGTGTCGGAGATATGAAATCTTCTAGAGTATGATGTGGCGTGGCGCCAACGACGGGCGGGCGACCACCGTTCTAAGAGCCCTATGCATGATTTGTATTTTTATGAGTAAGCTTTTTAATATTTGGAATATTGCGTTTACTTTCCGTACTTCTTGTTTTGACTGTGATCTTGTTCACTATATTTCATGCTTTGCATACTCAGTACATATTCCGTACTGACCCCCTTTCTTCGGGGGCTGCGTTTCATGCAGCGCGGTACGGGTACTCATTTTGGATGATCCACCGACTTAGGATTCTATTCGGTCGACTTGGAGCGCTCCCGTGGAGCCTATACTTTGATCCAACTTCTATTATTGTATATATATGCATATGTTTGTTCACGGGTACGAGCGGGGCGGCGTCCCGTCATATGATTCTGTTATGCTCCTTAGAGGTACGTAGACATATATGTGTGGGTTATGGGTACTCACTATTCGGTCGTGTACGTGTGATTTGTGATTTGGACGTCCCCCATGCTATGGACCTTATCGGCTTATATGTGATACTATTTTTACGGAAGTTATGACAGCGATATGTATATATTTGTATATTTGTGACTTCGGGGTGACGTTCCACTTTTACGTATATATATATATTTGTGTATGCGTAAGCTATTCGTATGCTACTTCGATTAACGGGTGTGTACGGGTGCCCGACTCGGGCACTAGTCGCGGCCTACGGGGTTGGGTCGTGACAAAAAAGTGGTATCGAAGCGGTTCGTCCTCGGATTGTCTACGGACCGTGTCCGGCAGTCTTGTTTATAGTGTAGCCAGCCACACTTATAAGCGCATCACGACCCAACTAGGGCCGTATGCAGTACCCGATACTTGTACCGAGCACCCCTTACCTATCATTTTAATTGCCTCTTAGCAAGTCGTATAAACGAGTGCCGTATTTTTTTTTTTAGTGAACATTAACATTAGCGAGCGGCATTATGAACATAGACTAATTAGCTTCACTATCGCTTCATACAACGGCATTAAGATGCCAAAATGCCACATATTTTGTACATAAGCGATTGTACATATACGTACGAGCCTCTAGACACGGTACACTTATACATAGAAAGGGCCGAGTATCTTTGTGCCGAAAATATACAAAAAGTACCACGAAGTGAGGCTCGGGACAACCGGAGCCCCATCTCGGTACGGTGAAATTAGAGCTCTAAAGATCAAATCCGCACGTACGCGACTGCTCGCGCGCATGAAACGCGTCCACAAGAAGGGACGTCGGTACGAATAGTGTACCGAGTATGCAAGGTATAAACGGATATCAACATCGTAAGAAATGAACATAGGAATATCGACTGTATAGACATATAAAGCATAATATGAAATTAAAGGATGTAACCTGTATACGTGAATGCCACTCAGGGCAGATACCATGCATGCTAAGTTGTCTTTGGAAACATTTCTTTCTCATGTATATAGAAAATATAACATCTTTTGTATTGCCGAGGCGTCGGCAGCCGATCCATTTAACCATGTATATATATCCCGCGTCCGGGACGATATCATGTCATGTAATGCCAACTGATCAGGTGGATATGCGTATATAACGCTTTGCCCTTATCTCCATCTTCCCCGTACATCTATGCATATATCATGTATAATTATCGGCGTCTATAGCGCCCTGGCTCTTTCATCATATACATATACTCATATCATATACATATATCAGCGTCTATAGCGCTCTGCTCCTTTTTGTCATATGCACATACTTATATCATATATATATATATACCAGCGTCTATAGCGCTCTGATTCTGCTATCATATACATATACTTATATCATGTTCATTTATCAGCGCGTATATAGCGCTCTGATTCTGTTATCATTATCGTCGTAGAAGTATTCTCATTAAAGTGGTTACAACACTGGTCGTTTAATAATCAAGGCACTAAAGAAAATTCGGGAACGTGGGCCCACCTCGAGTCAAATGAGGTGGCGTACACAACTTACGTATAATACGTGTCATGACGTTACTTATGAAGGTCTTAGGGTAATCGGGTCTCATCCTTGCAAGTTCTAGGATATGTAGACATTTCTTTCACAATTCATGCACTTTTGGTTCAATCTTCTTTTGAATGAATAGTAACTATTTTCAATCGCGGATTTCTA
>NW_026718391.1:0-14258 GCF_029784015.1 Lycium ferocissimum | reverse complement strand
AAGGTTTTTAACAAAAGGGGAAATAATGCGTAACGAGGCACATTATTAGACATCCAAGGGGGAGTGTTGTAAATATGATAATGTGGATGTCCATAACTTCTAGGAGTTAATTCACTATTATGTGCACCATTATGTGTAGTTATACCACACCTCCACTACTCCCTAATTCATCTCCCAAAACCACATATTCTTCCCACCTTCTCAAGGGGTTAATGCCATATTCAAGACAATCTTGTAACCCCCTTTCTATGGAGTAGTATAAATAGAGGTATGATATGTGATGTATTAGACACTTGAAGAAACAAAAAGTCATCTTTACATTGTTTTATTCTATATTATTCTCTTATTTTAATATTTTATATTATTACTTTGAGCTTATTTTACAATAGTAACGTAATAATGAAGAATCAATGTGTAAATAGCAAAGGAGAGGCAAGCTCATTGTCATGCAATGTAAATAAATGGTCCTTTCATAATTTTGTGGTTGCTTCCTCGTCTGAACTTCCCCTAAAAGCTTAAACACAATCCAAAACAGAGTGCTGCACATTCCCAGGCCTGCACCTACATCAAACTTAAAAGTAGTCCACAAAGTCAACAAAGATAAAAGTTAAGTAGTAAAAGACAAAGAAGAGAGTTGGAAAACCTATTACACAATATAACCTATTAACCTATATTCATATATTTTACTTTCTTCGAATAAAAAAGAGTGTTCACTTAATCATTTATATACTCTCTTAAGAAAATATTAACTTCTAGAAAAAATAAGTAATTTAACTAAATTATCCCTAATTAAATAGCTATTGAGATTTGATGATAGCACTTAATAGGGCAAATCTTGAAAATTAAGATTAATTCTTTTTTGATTTGATAAGTAAACACTCTTTTTGACCCAAAAAAAAGACTAAGTGTATACTGTTTTTTATCCGAATGGAGTAAATAAAAGGTTAAAGAAAATCTTAGGTAATAGTATCAATGTACACTCTTCATTTTATTTGACTTGGCCCATGTTGATTTGCCACATCCCTTAAGCAAGCTTTTTATTAGAGGTGTATTTTACTAAACTAACCCTATTAATGATGCTTTAGAACTCTAAATTTGATTACTTATAATACTTATGTAGTTATTTAAGATTGAGGGTAGTATTAGGAAAAAAAATTAGGGAGTATAAAAGTTAAATGCTACAAATAATGCCTTGTCTTGTACCTAGGAGTGGGGTGTTCATGAGTCGGTTTTAGGTTAAAACCAAAACTAAATCAATCTAGTCTGTTTTTAAAATTATTGAAATCAAACCAAACCAAATATAATACATAAACGTGTAAACAATATCGCTTTTCGCATATACTTATCCCGGTCACCCATTCCATCCAGAAAAGGTAAGTTCAAAGCCTAATTATTTCCTTTTCTACTTATACACATCCTCACTCGAATAACACAAAAGCCTTCGAACTTACAGCCACTACCCCAAACATCTTTCTATGACACCCTGCCCGACATCGTCACGAGTAAGCCCCCATTATTATTTTTTTTCCTTTTTTTTGTTTTTCAATCACCTTTGTTTATTGTGAATCCGTTCGACATATATTCCTTCACTGCTGGTGTGCTTCCTGCTCGCGAGGAAAGAAAGAAGAGCGACAGGGTTCAGTTCAGATTTGACTATTTGCAGCATGGGAGCAGATTCCCCAAAAAATCCCTGAAAACAATGGAAAAAAAAAAGATATCTCGGTAACGAAACTATAGGGGGCTGTATTGGCGAGATCCAACAGTGAACAACTGCCCAAAAGAAAAACCGCCTGGAAGTCCGAGGACCTTTAGTACTGTACTCTACCCCCGAACCAGAAGCCTTCGCACCAAGAAAGTTTCTATCCTTTTCCAACTTATAATCCATTATTACCCTTTTATTGTGGTACCTATAATTTCTTCCATTATGGAGAAAATGTCTTAGGATTTCTGATTTTAATTAAGTGAATAAAGTTTATAAGAAATACAAAAATAAATCTAGGTAAATCTCATATAGTTGTTTCTTTGAATAAATGAGTTTGAATTCATGAATTTCTTTTTTAAAATCGGCTTAAGGTATAAAGTTCACTAGCCTATTAGAGATACATTAAATTTTACGTAAAAAATATTTAAATTATTTAAAAGTATTTATCAAAATTAATATATTGTATATATATAATTATAAAAATTATGTATAAAATTTGTCGGTTCGGTTCAGTTTTTTCTTCGATTTTGCTTTTAGTAAAACCAAAACCAAATCAAATTTATTGGTTTTTAAAAAAATCAAGCAAACCAAACCTAACTCAAGTAAATATCTATTTATTTAATCAGTTAGGTTTTGGTTTTTGTCACACCCCGATCTTACTAGGGTGTGATGGGCACCCGACTCCACATTCGGAACCGAGCGAACCCACTAACGTTTATTACATACATATTTTCTCTGGACCTTTAAACCAAATAGTAATGAATAACATAGTACAGCTCTCAGAAATACCCTTTTTTTTTTTTTTTCTTTAGTCAACCATACAAAATCTGAAAATCTCTTGTATTTATATCATAGTACAAGATGACACATCGGGCCGACGGGAGCCGCCTCGGACCGACACTCCCTACCCACGACTCGTCCGCAAAGCCTCTAACCGTGATAAAAATCATAGCACATGTACGCCGACTCGGCAACTCTCCCGGAGGCCAATACCGCCGAACGTCTTCTATAATGGCTTCTACCTGCGTTTGGAGGCTGTACCGCGCGGCATGAATCCCCGTAGCACCTCGGAAATTTCCCTTAACGTGCAAGCGAGTAGACTCGAGAAGGGCATGATGAATACGAGGTTTGGGTAAGCAAGGAAGAGTGATCGATAGTCCTAATTAAGATTTCCAAAGACACCCGAGTTAAAGCGAGAAAGTTGTTAAGGGAGTCGAGTTATAAGTTAGCGCGTTGGACGAAACTACGGGTATTGAGTTAACGGTGCCTTAGGGATGTTGTGGAGGAGAGTTATAACGTCCTCAGATTGTTAATGAATTGATAAACAAGTGTTAAGGGTTCCATAAGGATTGGAGATCAAACGAAACGACGGGAACAACTTTGGCGAAAGTTGTTGATTTCCACGACCACTTCCACGGCCCATATAATACCTCCACGGACCGTGGAATGGTTCGTGGAATGGGCAGCAGAGGAGAGGTCTGGCTGGTCGTGAACCACGACCAGTTCCACGACCAACACCGGGTTCCACGACCGTGGAACGACCTCCGTGAAAGTCCCGACAACCGAAATGTTCTAAGTTTATATAAGTGATGCCCACTTCATTTTTATTCATTTCCATACGACTTCCACCCTCTCCACACCTCTAGAACCTTCCAAGTATCTCATTCACAAGAAAACCATAGAAATGAAAGATCAACAACAAGAAATCAAGTGAATCAAGTGAAGGAAACCTCATGGAGATCATCTAAAATCAAGAGAATCCAAGGGAGGTGAAACTAGGGTTTTGTGCAAAGGGTGTGTTATCATCTAAGGCTTGTTCTTCCAGCATCCAAGGTATGTTTTATAGTATTTTCATGACGTTAAGAGTATTATAAAGTTGAAACACTTGGATTATAAAAGAATACATGAAATGGGTTAGATATGGAAGAATAATGTCATCTTGAATTGGTAGTTGAAATGAATCACGAAAATGGATATGTAGAGATTATAAACGCGTTATAAATGATATCTAGAGCATGAAATAAGCATTGGATGTGAAAGAATGAGACGATGGACTTTTAGCTATAATTATGGAGAATTGGTATGAAATTATGAAATGCGAATAAGGCAAATGAATGACGATTGTTACTAGTGATATTATGAATGGTTGAAGGCTGATATGGAATATGGCGGAAAGTAGTATAAACAAAGGAAATGCTGCCCAAATTTCTATAGCCTTAGTAAGTATGATTTCACGATTTTATAGCTAATGTTGATACGAATTCCATTGAAGGTAAACGAGAGCATTAAAGGAGAACAAGCAAGCGATAGAATAAGCTAAACGACAAAGGTATGTAAAGCTTAGCCCTTTCTTTCCAAGGCATGACTTCTATGGCATGAAATTCCTCCTTACTACGAATGTCTCATCTCCAAGAAAGTCAAGAGCCCTCACTAGTGGATAGCCATACGAGATAAGAGATAAGCTATGAGCATGATAACGATAATGATGGTAGTAAGCTAAAGGCTAGAGATGCTATAGTCTACGGTATGATGCTAAGACGCTAATGACGCTATATATGTAATCTAATGGCATTGATCATTATGCCCACTCACCTTATGCTTGTTCCTTCAAGGTGAGGCGAATACGTATGAATGTTCCATAACGAAGTCGGGGTCCACGACCTTATGTCACCCCGATATAAATGTAAACGTCTTGAGTTCAAATGTATGTGTTAAGGATATGTATAGTTATATGTGATGTAAGAATGCTAAAATGTGATGTGCTTACGATGTGATTATGACACGATTAAAGATGAAAGAATAATATGTTCATGAAATAAATGATAGCAATGAACCTACGATAATGTGTGATGACAAGTATATGAAGTATATGGTGTCTATGCACAAATATGTGTATTATGACGACATGATGAATGCAAGATGATGACTAGATATGTTAAGGTCATGATACCCTATGTGATATATATGTATATATGTATGTATCGAGCCCATGAGGGCCGAGTACGAATGCCATCAAGTCTATCGAGCCCATGAGGGCCGAGTACGTATGCCGCTAAGCTTATCGAGCCCATGAGGGCCGAGTACGTATAATCCTAAGCCTATCGAGCCCAAGAGGGCCGAGTACGTATACCAGTAATGTCATCGAGCCGAGAGGGCCGAGTACGTATGCTAGCGATTCCATCGAGCCGAAGGGGCCGAGTACGAATGATACTAATCTATATGAATACAAGTACGAATGATACCGACCCATATGAATACGATTATGATACATGTATGATATTTTCATGAGTATGATTATGTTATATGTATGATTATGCCATATGCATCACGTCCATGTGAGTACGAATGAGACAAGCATATGACATCATTACGAGTACGAGTATGCTATGTATATGATAGCGATTAGAGCACGGATATGCTAATACCATGTAAGTGCCGAGTAAGGGCTATGAATATGCAAAGTACGTGATACGAGCATGAGTATGACAAGAGAATAGATATGAAAGGTAAGTAAGTAAAAGATGTGAATGTATGTATACGAGCACGAAATAGAACATGGAACGTCCCTACGGAAAGCAGGTAAGTATTATGAAGAGAATGTTAATGTCTCCCATCTTATGTTATCTCATATATTACCGTTATGTTTCTCCATCATTACTGCTCATGCTTTACATACTCAGTACAATATTCGTACTGACGTCCTTCTCTTTGGACGCTGTGTTCATGCCACAGGTAGACAGGGAGACGGTGCCGATTCACCATAGCCATCAGCGGAGTTGCAGAAGCCCTCCTTTATTCCGGAGGTGCTATTCGAGACATCATTTTGTGTACATGTATTTTGGGCACGGCGGGGTCCTGTCCCGTCCATATGTCAGTGTTCTAGTAGAGGCTCGTAGATACGTATGTGTGGGTAGTATTGTCCCATAGTCATTATGTAAAAGAAAGCCTATGTATATTATTATTATTATTTTGATAGCCCAAAGGGCCTACGTTATATAAGTAAATATGTTCTCTATGAAAGTCGTTTTCTATGAATATAAATGATAAGAGAAATGAATAAAGACAGGTTTAGCAATAGAATGAGGGGTGCTCGGTGGTCAGCCTCGGGTACCCGTCGCGGCCCGTAGGTCGGGTCGTGACAGAAACGCAGCGTCCACAAGAAGGGACGTCAGTACGAGCAATGTACTGAGTATGTAAGGCCTGAACAAATAACGTAGTAAGGAGTATACATATGAGTAATATCCATATAAAAACATAGAACATATTATGAGGAAGAAGAGTAACCGTATACGTGAATGCCGCCCAGTAGGATGCCATGCATGCTTATCCTTTTCTTTGAAAACATTTCTTTTTCATATACATGTGAAAATAGAACATGTCATAGCGCCGAAATACGTCGGCTCACCCACATATGGCTCATGCGTCCGGCATCCCGCGTCCGGGATGAAATCCAAATTAATCAGTGGTAAATGCGTCTATAGCGCCACATGTCTCCCTTTCCCCATATTTCCCCAAATACATATACATATATCATATCCATGTGTCATATACATATCATATATCATATAAGCATGCAGGAGAGCCCAAAGAAAGTCATGTATCTATCGGAGTGACATAAGGCTCAGAACCTCCGATCACATTATGGAATAACCGTGGTCGCTTGTCTCGCCTCAAGGAACGATAATCATAAGGGGGGAGAGACTATCAACGAATAGCAAATGGTAAAACTCGATGGGTACGTACATAAATCGACACATGAAGGCTCGAAACAAGTTTCGGTCAATCCGGCTTAGTATGAAAAAGTTACGAGTGTTTAAAGTTCAAAACCTTTTTCGGACGTTTTGGAAGCTGTTTTTGAAAATTTCAAGCGAAAATCATGTCAAGTACCTCTCGAACATAAAATCATTCTTGTCATAGTCATCATGTAAACATTTCCATTCTCACGTCATCCATATCATTGTAGAACATATCCACCGTCATTATCATGAAGCTTGCAATACCATAAACCTTGGTTTTGGAAAAATATAAACGTTTTGGAAAACATTGGCGGTTTGCCGGAAAAATAATCATTTTCTTGGGACCATAGACTTCTAACTTTTGAAAACAAGAAATGCATGGAAGAAATTGTAAAATCATAATATCGGGATCATGCCTTTGAAAGAAAAGGAGCGAGCCTTAACATACCTGTGCCGCGCCTTACTAACTACGCTTATCCATCCAAACTTGTTAGTCTACATTCAAGAGAGTTGACATAATCATTAGACTCATCACCATATACTTATCTCAATCCTTCAAACAAATTCATTTATAACCTGCCGAAATTTCGGCAAAGATCTCCTCCGTTAATATACCATCCCCGAGAATCTAATCAAATTTTTAATCAACAGTAATCCGGGAATTCAACCCGGCCAAACCAACAATAATACTAACAATTATTCTAGCAACACTTTAATATTCAATTCAATTCAACTCAATTCACATAACATCCAAAACGATTCAATCAACATACTACTTCGCCCAACACCTTCCAATTTCAACAAGAACAATAACGACTTAATTCTTTCTTTCAAATTCAATCACCACAGCCCAACTTATAATCTTCCAACACATGTCTCATTTCCAATTTCATAAATTATATCAACAATTCCATACATTAGCGACATCATTTTCATCAAAACAAGAAGTCATATTAAAATCACATTGGCTTCCCCAAAACAAATTTACGATATTACAACTTCAACATAAGTCATTAAACTTTCATTCTTACCATATAGTTCTCAACAACAATAGCCAAGAACATTGAATAAATTTGATTCATTTTTCCTTCACAAAGCAGCCACTATTCGGCCAACATACCAACATACAACCTTTCATGATTTTTCATCCATTTCCATGCATTATAACACGTCCAAAACATTTATAAAACATGCAAGAGAGGATGGAACCATACCTTTCCGTCCATCTTTGGTTCTCGGCTAGAATAAGCTTTGCAAGAACGGATGGTTTTCTTCTTCCAACAACTACTCCATGTCGACGAGGGCCTTCTAATTAGTAGGAAAACAAGAAGAAAAATATTTTTCTTGCTCAACACCATGGACCCAAGTTCGGCCAAAAAAAAATTGGCCGAACTCCCTTCTCTCTCTTTTCCTTCTTTTTCTTTTCTTTCTCTTGACTTCTCTAGAATTTAAAATGATGAAATATGGTCTTCTTGGTCATCACACACATATATATATATATACACTTATTTCTCATGCACATGACCATCACATGGCCGGCCAAGCTTTTTTTTTTTTTTTCCAAATTTTTCTAGATTTTTCTTTTTTTCTTTCCCTCCAAGTTTCTTCACATTTCTAGAATTTTCTTTAAATGAAAAGGATGACTAATTCTCTTGCCTTGTCATCTTTTAACAACATGTAATAGCCTTCCATGTGGCCATGGCCCACACCCCATGTGGCCGGCCACTTATGGCTATTTTCATAAAATGGCCAACTTTCTATAAATAACTTTTGGCCCCAAATTTTCCTTGATGTCTCCTTCCAACATAATTCATAAACAACTTACGTCTTAAAACAAAGTCGAAAAATGGTCTTGTCCTTAACTTCCCGCAATTAGCTCGGAATATCCAAATGTACAAAATGCGAGGTGTAACAGTTTTCGTTTTGGATCGATTTTTAACCAAACCATGAACACCCCTAGGCCCTACCTAGGAGTGTTCATGATTGGATTTGAGTTAGTTTTCTTTAAAAGGATACGAAACCAATTAAGTCGATCTCTTAAATGTTGGAATCAAACCAAACCAATTAAGTCAATTTTTCATCGCTTTGATTTTGGTGGCTTTTTTTTGAGAAAAAAATGTGTCAATATACTTCCGACCACAAATAAGATTGATTGTATTGTAGCACAACGCCACCAAATCAATTAAGTACTCTATAAAATAAAATAAAATAAAAAGGAAAGAGATATGTGTAATCATGCTAATTCTATTGCATCATGTGTGTTTTGGCATATATTACTACTATATAGAAACATCAGTTTCTATACAGTGGATCGTCGTCGTTCCAAATTTAAAAAAAAAGGTAGGCCCCATACTAAACACCAAGCAATTAAAAAAAAAAAAAAAAAAGTGGACCCCATATTATTGCTTTTCTTCAAAAGGTTAAGTAGCCAAACCATACAATTTTCTTTCTTTTTTTATATTAGCCTGAGATCTAATCTAGATATTGAACCGTTATATTTGCTATTTCGCCATGTCATTTATTTATTATGTTTACTAAAATAAATATATTTCGCCATGTCATTTATTTGTTATGTTTACTAAAATAAATATACTTAAAATATTTATATTTTAAAATAAGATAGAATTTAATTACTTTTTTTATATTTTAAAATAAAATAGAATTTAATTACTTTTTCATTTTTATTCTTACTCTAATAAATGTGAAAAGAGATTAATGTCGTAAAAGAAAAAATAATATCAAATGGAGATCAAATAATGAATAAGGTAAATTAGTCAAATTATAATTCTAATTGACGTTTCCTTAAAAAATCATGTCTTTTAAAAAGTATTAATAAATTTTTGCAAACTTTGTATTCATAGAAACACTAATATAATAAAAAGTTTTGATACGGATCACAAACTACAATGTTATATTAATCGTGTTTTGAACATAGTATATATATATATATATATATATATATATATATATATATATATATATATATATATATATATATATATATATATATATATATATATATATATATGCATAAAAAAGTGCAAACTAATAATGTCAAAAAAAAAAGTGCACCCTATATTAAAAGATCAAACAATATTCATGTAATTTTCAAAGTATCCCATTAAGTCAATAGTGATGGATTCATTGTCACATGCATATCAACCCATTAGTAGGAGCAAATGAAATTATTGTACAAAGAAAAAACATGGATCACCATATTATTTTTTTTCTTCAAAAGGTTAAGTAGCCAAACCATACAATTTTCTTTCTTTTTTATATTAGCCTGAGATCTAATCTAGATATTGAACTGTTGTGTTTACTATTCCGCCATGTCATTTATTTTTTATGTTTACTAAAATAAATATACTTAAAATATTTATATTTTAAAATAAGATAGAATTTAATTATTTTTCATTTTTATTCTTACTCTAATAAATGTGAAAAGAGATTAATGTCGTAAAAAAAAAATCAAATGGAGATCAAATAATGAATAAGGTAAATTAGTCAAATTATAATTCGAATTGACGTTTCCTTAAAAAATCATGCAAAAGACAACATGACAAGTAAAATGAGCTAAACCGAGAATATTTACTAAAAATTAAAAAATAGTATTTCTTCCTTTAAATAGAAAATCAATTTCTACTTTATTTCGTTTTAAACATGTAAAATTAATTTAATAATTTGAATTAGAATTATCCAAATCAAAATTTGATAAAAAATAATAAGTATTTTACACCTTTAAATTAATCGAATTAAAATTGAAAGCATCAACTGATGCTTAAATATTGCTATTGTTTTATCTCAAAGAGAGGAAAATAGTATCCTTTTAAACAAGTCTTCTCTTTAAAAAAAAAGTATTAATAAATTTTTGCCGACTTTGTATTCGTAGCAAACACTAATATAATAAAGTTTTAGATACGGAGCATAAACTAGAATGTTATATTAATCGGGTTTATCAAATTTCTATTTTGTTTCGTTTTAAACATGTAAAAATAATTTAACAATTTGAATTAGAATTATCCAAATCAAAATTTAATAAAAAATAATAAGTATTTTACACCTTTAAATTAATCGAATTAAAATTGAAAGTATCGAATCGATGCTTAAATATTACTATTGTTTTATCTCAAAGAGAGGAAAATAGTTTCCTTTTTAAACAAGTCTTCTTTTTAAAAAGTATTAATAAATTTTTGCATTTTGTATTCGTAGCAAACACTAATATAATAAAGTTTTAGATACGAAGCACAAACTACAATGTTGTATTAATCGTATTTTAACATATATATATATATATATATATATATATATATATATATATATATATATATATATATATATATATATATATATATATATATATATATATATATATATATACACATATGCATAAAAATAGTGCAAACTAATAATGTCAAAAAAAAAAGTGCACCCCATATTAAAAAATCAAACATTATTCGTGTAATTTCTAAAGTATCCCATTAAGTCAATAATGATGGATTCATTGCCACATGCGTATCAACCCATTAGTGGGAGCAAATGAAATTATTGTACAACAAAAAACATGGATCCCATATTATTGCTTTTCTTCAAAACGTTAAGTAGCCAAACCATACAATTTCTTTCTTTTTTTATATTAGCCTGAGATCTAAACTAGATATTGAACTGTTGTATTTGCTATTCCGCCATGTCATTTATTTTTTACGTTTATTAAAATAAATATACTTGAAATATTTATATTTTAAAATAAGATAGAATTTAATTACTTTTTCATTTTTATTCTTACTCTGATAAATGTGAAAAGATATTAATGTCGTAAAAGAAAAAATAATATCAAATAAAGATCAAATGATGAATAAGGTAAATTAGTCAAATTATAATTTTAATTGACGTTTCCTTAAAAAACCATGCAAAAGACAACATGACAAGTAAAATGAGCTAAACCGAGAATATTTACCAAAAATCAAAAAATAGTATTTCTTCGGTTAAATTGAAAATCAAATTTCTACTTTATTTCGTTTTAAACATGTAAAATTAATTTAATAATTTGAATTAGAATTATCCAAATCAAAATTTGATAAAAAATAATAAGTATTTTACACCTTTAAATTAATCGAATTAAAATTTAAAGTATCAACTGATGCTTAAATATTGTTATTGTTTTATCTCAAAAAGAAGAAAATAGTTTCCTTTTAAACAAGTCTTCTCTTTTAAAAAATATTAATAAATTTTTGCCGACTTTGTATTCATAGCAAACACTAATATAATAAAGTTTTAGATACTTTTATTAAGCTAAAATGTTATATTAATCGTGTTTTGAGCATAATATATATATATATATATATATGTGTGTGTGTGTGTGTGTGTGTGTGTGTGTGTGTGTGTATGTGTGTGTGCGCGCGCGCGCGCATAAAAAACAAGACAAACTTATGTATGTTTATTAGCAATATATATATATATATATATATATATATATATATATATACGATCTAAACACAACTACATACACATGTATATACTATAATCTAAAGGCTGTCAATTCGTACGCAGACGGCATACGCCATCTAGTATGTTGAAGGATTAAAGGAAGACATGGAATAATTTTTTGAATTTTCCTACTGACGAATTAGTACTGGGGGCCCAGTCCAACCATTTTAGAGAACAAACCGTAACTTTTCTTTTTCATCTTTCTTTAACCTTTAATTCACAAATCTTCAAGTTTCATATCCTTTTTCTTTTCAAGTAAAGTTCATATTGTTCAAATACAATTTTAATTTTCACACTTTCAAAACTTTGGGAAATGCTGAGATGACCCTTTCACTATGTATATACTAAACTAGAGTATTAGCCCGCATTCATGCTGTTGTAAAAGACAATTTTTTTTTGGTATTGTTTATTATATATTTTTATAGAATTAGAACTTCGATGAGATAATTTTTACACTAGGAATTTTCAAATTTGGAAAGGTACCATTTCCTAGTAATATGCTCCGTTGTAGCTCCTTCTCATCAGATATAAAGCTACACCTACAACACAGTAAAACGAAAACGGTGTCTGCGAGATGAATTTGGACATGAATTTTGATTAGATTCTGAAAATCAATCTTCAAAATATATTCAGAGCCAGTTTTTGGGAGAAATTTTAATATCACTCACAAGTCACAACTTCAAATTTTTTCAAGAAAATGTACGTCCAAACACAACTTCAAGTTTCAAAAATCACAACTTCAAAAATTCTAATTTTCAAATTTCAGGTTTCAACTTCAAATCTATGGCAACGAAAAGTACACATTATGAAATATATATTCGACCTAAGTTTTGAATATAATCTGAACCATGGTGAATTGCTCAATACAAAGAAGGGAAGAAACAAAAAAAAGAGCAAACGAAATGAAAGATGTTAGGGGCAGAAACGTCATTTAAGTGAGGACCAAGCCTTCATAAGTGTCCCCTCCAGTAGGGGATCTGTCAAGTTCCTCCAGTGGCACCTTATTTAGTTTACACGTGTCCCTTCAATTATTTAATGGACTAGATTTATTGTGTTAACTAATTGGTATTAACCATAGTTATCTTTGCTCTCTCACTTCCGCCCTTTCTTCTCACGCCAAACAAAAGCTCTTCTAAACCCGTTCAATCTCTCCAAAAGCAGAACAAGAAATGCAAATTGCTAACAGCAAAATCATTCTCTTTTTACCACTATTTTTACACCAATTTTTTTAAAGAAAAAACGTATCATCCCAAGATTTTCATAAGAAGAGGAGAACAAAATTCAAAAGATGCACTTGGGTTATAAAATTTCAAAGATAAGGAGAGTATTGAAGCTTTGATTTTGCCAGCAATAGCGTTCCTGTCTTCTTTGGAACGAAAAAACTTTTCAATTTGGGAATTTTTTAAAATTATAAAAGGCCCACTACAAGATCTAGTAGGTCATGAAAATTGAGAAGAACGGAAAAGCTGGATACACATGGACGAAATTGAGTTTTTTGTATGAAATCCACTATTTTTTTCTTGGGTTTCTCTTTATGTTGTTGTTCTTGTATAATTGTAATCTTCAATTGAGGTTACTCTCTCCGTTTCAGCATTTCTCTTTTGAAATTCCTCCTATTTGTTCATGCACATGGTAAACTAATATTATGAAATTTTTGCTTTCCAGCATTTTTGTTTTTTCTTGCTCTGTTTTTCCGGAAAAAATTGGGAGCGTGGGAAGGGTTGTTTGCTGGCGGAGAAAAAGAAAGAGGAAGAGAGAAGAGAGAGAAATGCTTGTAACCATAGTTAATGTTATTTGGTTAACAAAATGAATTTGATCCATTAGATAATTAATGAGACACGTGTAATTCTTTTAGGGGACCACTGGAGGAACTTGACAGATCCCCTACTGGAGGGGATCCAAATCCGCACCAAACGACCCCAGGATTTGTTTCTTTGATGCTGGAACTTTTTTCCAATAAACATCTTCTTTTTTTTTTCTAGGGAAAGCAAAAATGGAGCCTAGGGCTCAGTCAGAAAACATATGAAGTCAGGTTCTAGAAACTGGGTCGAGTTACTTTTGAAATCGCAACCATTTTAATTTCATGTGTTCATATTCTCTTTGTAAGCTACAATCTCCAAAACAAAAACCAAAAAGATTACTACTTCTTGTTTTTCGTCTTGTTTTTATTTGAATATGAAACTCATGAATCGTTAATCGGCCATTTTTCCCCGTAAGTTTACAGCTTTTTCTAATTGATCAATTTTGTCAAAAAGAAGGGGGTTTACTTTTTTTTCAGTGTTCGTGTTTGGGTGAATATACAAAATTAAGTTTGGGCGTATAGGAGACACTGGATT
>NW_026718390.1:0-13303 GCF_029784015.1 Lycium ferocissimum | reverse complement strand
CACCCCCCCGGGGCTTTGATTCCCCCGGAGAAAAGGGCGGACATCGGGTGGGGCATTCGATGGGTCCCGGGACGTGAAATGAGAGGTGAGTGTGTGGTATGAAAATGTATGTATGATATGGTAAGCAGTACCGAGATGTATATATATATGATTGGAAAGCGATGATATAATAGTTTATAAGACAGATATTTATTGGTACTTTTTTTAATTATGTACAACGTGTATCCCAAGGTTATGTCCTCACCCGCCATTATGACTTCTCCATTATATTTATTTCATTCATGCCTTCATATGCTCCGCACAATATCTGCATCGGTCTCTTTCTTTTCGGGACGTCGTGTCTATGCCCACAGTAGGCAGAGATTTGCGTAGCCGTAGAGCTTTCGGGTCACAGAAGCCTTCCTTTATTCCGAGGTGCTATTTTTGAGACATTATTTTGTGTATATATATATTTTCGGGGTATGACGGGGTCCTGTCCCATCCACATGATCAATGTTCTAGTAGAGGCCCGTAGACGCGTATGTGTGGGTAGTATGGTCTCGGTCCCATAGTCTTCCTCGTGGGCCAAGCATATGTACATTACTATTTTGATAGCCCAAAGGGCCTATGCTATATAAGTAAACATGTTTTAAATGAAAAACGTTTATCCTATGTTATAAATGATAAGAAGCGTGAGCGAAGGCAGAAAGATATGTAATGATTGCGGTGGTCACTGGTACAGTCGCGCCGCCTTGCATTATCATCGTGACAAAAAGTGGAATATCGCAGCGCTCAGTCAGGAAGTGTCTACACACACTAGTAGGGTCTTGTTTATGGTGTGTTAATGCGCATTACGCTAATAAAACAAGGACCGCTTGTTACATCCCGTATTTCGAACCAAACAAACATTCATTAACTATGAAAAGTTAGGATTAAGACCATTCGGGATGCGAAGTCGAGACGTGTGACCTTCGATTTTGTCATGCGACCTAAGTATGTGTGATGTTATTGGTATGGCAACATTAAAGAAACTTCGGGACCAAAGATGGAATTTTGAGAAGTGGCCAATTATTGAAATAAAATAAGGAAACAAAAGGTGCCATGTGGCCGGCCACGCTTGAGTGGGCCATGGCCACATGGTTGGCCATTATAAGTAAAAAGAGATGACTAAGGGGCCATTATATCATTATCTTCATGAACAAGAAAGATCAAGAAACTTGGAGAAAACAAACAACAACCATTCGGCCAACCCAAGGAAATTTCAAGACCAAGATTGAGCCTTCCCAAAATTATTTCTTCTAAGCAAACCTACTAATTGGAGGGTGGTGAGTAACGTGGAGTTGTTGTTTCAAGCGTTGGATTGTTCGTTTTCATCCTTGGCCAACTTTGGACAAATTGAGGATTTGTGAAGAAAGGTAAATTCTAATCTTGTTTTATGAGTTATGGAAGGTTTATGTGTGTTGTTGTATGTTGTTATGGATGAAATTCATGGAAACTTGGTGATTGAAGTTGAGGCCGTGTACATGTTAGTTGGCCGTGTATGTGTGTTGTGTGTTCTAAGTGATGAACTAAGTATTATGTAGTGTGTTTGGTTATTGTGGTGTGTTGAAATAAATGAAAAATCATGAATATGTATGTGTGCAAGGTTGGCCGAATATGGCCTTTGATGTGTGTCAAGAAATGGATTAGTTTCCTTGGAATTTTGGTTGTTGTCGTTATGTGAATTCTATGTTGGAAATGAGAGCTTAATGATTCAAGTTGGTATTGTAAGTGTTAGGGGCTGATTTGGAAGGTTTGGTGCATTTAGTGTAATTTTTATGTTTATGGAAATGGCATGGTTAGAGTGTAGATTGTTGGAGCAAATCATGTCTTGAAATCAAGGAATGTGTTAGAGTTGAGCTCTCGGGTTAAGGGACAATTTCGGGTGACTTGAAGCCCTTGTTGGATTATTGGAAATATTGTGTGAATTGTTTGGAGAGTCCTTGAATGTTGTTTGAATGGTTTTGGATTGATAATTGAATATGCGTTCGTTTGATTACATGTTGGGTTGTAAGTATGTAGTCGTAGTAAGCATAATTGGAATATTGTTGGAACGTGTGGAGAAGGATTTTTAATGTTCGAATGCGTTTGAATTGATTATGGATATTGTTGGAATGATTGTTGGTTTGTTGTGTTGTTGAATTTGTCTAGTTGAATTCTCGGTTGGTTCCATTTATAAAGGAAGTCTTGTCGCCCAATTTTCCGTAGGATTATGTGTTAGTTGAAATGAACTTCTAAATGCTTGGTTGACGTTGGTATTTGTTGATGTCATGTAGATCTTGGGGAGTTCGAGATATAAGTTGATAATTGGATAGCGTTGTGTGCGAGCGAGGTATGTAAAGCTTAACCATTCTTTCTTTTGGCATGTCTTAGTTTAATATAGGCTACGATACTAGCCTCGAGGAAATTCCATTCTCATGATCCGAGCATGTCTATGATTCGCGTTTGTCTTTTGGTATTCGTATGTTGATGTGGGAAAATATTGGTTTTGATGTTGTTGGAAAAAAAAATGATTTTAAAGTTGCATAAAAACTTGGTTTTTAAAAGAGTTTTATTCTTAAACGATGTTGAAACTTCGAACGCTCATAACTTTCGACTAAGGGCTCGGATTGCCTCGATATCGTCGTGGGAGGTTGTATGACGTGTGATGAGTATGTTTTCCATAGGCGGGCCGGCTCGGGTCGACACTCGCCCGTGGGTCCCGCGACCTTCTTTTGTGCATTTCTGAAGACGTTTGGAAGAGTTTGGTATAACGATTTTCCCGATTCCCAAGTATGATCATTTTACTTACTTTTTGAACTTATAATAATGATTTTGTGCATATAGCTACTCACGACTCTGCTCGTGCGGTTTGTTGGTACATCTTTCCGTCGGTTCCCGGCCGGTTTGTTGTCGTGCGCATTATGATATATATTCCGGAGTTATCTTTGTGTTACGGTTCCGAGACCTCGCCATAGGGCGGGTTCGTTTATGGAGTTATCTTTGTGATATGGCTTGCGATGTGTGGTGATGATGTGTTGAGTTCGGGGTTGTACGGAGATTTGAAACCGGTGTTATCTTGTGTTATGGCGCCATCGACGGGTGGGCGACCATATTTTCTGTGCCCTATGCATGCTTTGTATTTTGAAAATAAACATTTGGCATTTTGGAAAGGTACTTACTTTCGGTAATTCTGTTTCGAGTGTGTGTGACTCAGATTTATTTACTGTATTTCCTGCTTGCATACTCGGTACATATTTCGTAATTTCCGACCCCCAAATTTTCGGGGGCTGCGTTTCATGCCCGATGTCTTTACACGCCCGAATTTGATGATCGTCGCCTTAGGACACCTATCCCTCGTGTTGGAGTGCTCCTTTTATCCCGGAGCCCACGTTTTGGTTTATACTCGTTAATTTCCATCTGTATGTATTTGTTCGAAAACACGGCGGGGCCACTGTCCCGTCGATGAGTTTGTTGGTCATGTCCCTAGGTATTTTGTAGACGTATATGTGGGTTGTGTGCCTACCCCCGTACGGATGAGTTTGTATATTATATATTTTGGGCCGATGTGCCATCGGTAGCCTTGTCGGCTTTCGATATGTATGTGTTTGAGTTTGAGATGTGTTTGAGACAGCGTTTGATATTTGTATGCGCGTAAGTCGAAGTGTGTGTGATTCGGGTTTGATGAATGCGTTTGGGTGCCCAACTCGGGCACTAGTCACGGCTACGGGGTTGGGTCGTGGCCGGCTACAGGGCATCTAGGAAAAATGACCATCTTTCTTCTTATAAGATCGTGCGGTAGAGCCATGTTATAATTTTTTCTCCCTCCTAATGGTGCGTTTATGATTTCGATAAAGTCGATGAAAGGAAAAGCTACGCGCCCGTGAAGGGCAAGACAGCCGATTGCGAAGGTATGGCCGAGCAAGGGCCATCTATGAATGTGAGGGAGAGTGAACCCCAAGAAAAGGCCCTATCGCAGATTCTGCGTACCTCGCCTGCTTTAGAAGATCAGAGGGAAGCCCCAATTTTAGCTCCCGCACCCCCAGTCCCTTCTTCAGACACTTCGGGCCAAGAGATAAGGCAGGCCATTCTTTTACTGACTCAGTTAGTAGCCGCCCAAGCTCAGCGGCAGGATATGGACCAAGATAACAGGGGTCGGAGAAAGAGAGTTAACTCTTCAAGGTTTGATCATGAGTTTAGGGGCGCTCCGGGGCAGCAATTCTCCAGGCACTCGGTTCGCTCACCAACTAGCGCTCCTCCGCCATTTTCTGGACCCAGAGGTGATGAACCCACTGATTCTAGGCCATCCCCAGTCCCGGATTCCCGGACCCGGAGTTAGGGGTGGTTCGAGCGGACGAGATCGCCGTGCCGCGATGTAGACAATGTAGGAGGTTACGTTGGGGACCGTGCCGCTTAGGCTCGGATGTTTGTTATGTACGTGGCAAGACAGGCCACGTTATGAGAGAGTGCCGATTTCGAGGCGTCGGGCATGCGGTTCGGCCCACGGGACCGCGGCGGGTCCTTCGTCATCCACGCGCCCACGAGACAAGATTCTCCGATACTACCCGGTCGGGTAGGGGCGGAGAAGAGCACTTAATTCAAGTGGATCCCGGTATACTTATATACCAACGGACGACGAGAATTTTGAGTATCCCCGACATTGACCCGGTATATTTTCATTAACCTCTTTATGGTATGTATACACCGATTGATTTGGGGGTCTACACCTTGTCGTATATTACTCGGTGTAACGATTGTGTTGAGATGGTAATATTTGCTAGTGACCTAGTGATAGCGAGGGTAAGTGATTTACGATAAGTGATTGGAGGGGTGTGTCATATCCAAGTGTGATTGTATATAATATTGGATTATTTACAAGTAAGTCGATTTATATCGGGTAAGTGATTTTATGTTGCCGAGTTGCATATTATGAGTGTCCCGATACATGCCCTATTAAGGCATGGGACGTATTTGATTAGGCTATGCGAAGGTTCGGGATTGTTATGTTTACAAGATAAATCCTGCTGAAATTTTTCCTTAGAATCAAAAAGAAAAAGAGAAGAGAGAGGAAGTTGTGGAAACCGTAGATAGAATTGTCGTGAAGAGAAGAGAAGGCCAGACAAACGAGTGATTGAGAATGGGGTGTACAAGGGCGATATGATTCAAAGGACAAAGCAGAATTGAGTGAAGGATAGGATCCCATGGGAGAGGAATGAAGGATTGATTATGAAGAGGAGGTAATATGGTAAATTGAAGAAGAAAGAATGTAGAGAATTAAGTACGGACATAGAAGAGAGAGGAACATACGAAGTATGTGTGTAAAGAATAAGTTGTATTATGAGGAAAGGAAAAAGCATCTCCTACGAACATCCTCCACTAAGATGGAATGAGTAAAGTATATGAGAGAATAAGTTGGAGGGGAAGATGTGGCCATAAATTACGAGTTCGACGTACGATGATAGAGCGATAAAGTGAGGCTATTAGCAATGACAAATATGACATAATTATGATGGGTTTCGGAATCAATGTTGAATGCGACACAAAAGTAACAGAGTATGAGGCAAGAAGTGGTATTAGTGGTACAGGGACTTGGATCCGTGAAAACAAAGAAAAACAAAACGGCGAGTTTTAGAAGAAGTGCAATTGTGATTACTATAAGCCGACCATAGGGAAGAGGGGAGTAACGTGAAATGGCAGAAAGAGGGAAAGATGATGCTATAAGCGAATTTTAGGTATGAAAGAAAGGTAAGTGACAAAAGTGGCGCAACTAGATATGCTACTATTGTGAACACAGCCATGGGACGAGGGTTGTTAATTGGAGTGAATCTAAACATCGACTTATAATGACCAGACGAGCTAAGGGAAATACATCCTTGTTCGGACTGCTACGTCGGTTGTGGTACTTGATTACGAAACTATAGGGCGAGTATGTTGAGATTCCACGCATGAATTATCGTAGTTATGGATTATGGGAAATGACCTGGATAAGATGTAGTACAGAAAGGGGTATGTAAATATGAAATTAAAGATTTGAAAGACGAGACGATGGATTTAAAATGGTATAGGTAAAACCCCAAGGGGGGGGGGGGAGTAAAGAGAACACGGTATAGAGATTGAACGATAGATCCGAAGATGCGATAGATAGATATAATGAATGACGACAATAACGATGCCAAAGATACCCACGACCTCATATGTGTATGCTATGTACAACACCGAACCCTCGTGGTCGGGTATGCTATGTAAATGCTTTGTATATGATGCGAACGTAAGTACAAAAACGCTATGGACACGGAAATGTTATGAAAGTGAGTATGTAGATGAACGTAAGTGTGAATGAAAATATGATTACAAACACGAATAGGCATATGGATATGGATATATGTATATGTATGGGTGTATGTACACGAATCGCTCGAAGAACGATTATGTAACTTGCTAGTACTTATGCGTCGCCAACGAAGGGCGTTATGAGATTTAGCAAGAAGGAAGATAAGTCCCGATATTAGACCTTATGGGATCGTGCACAAAGTAGTCCAAGTGACTTACGAATTAGAGTTACCCCCCTGATTTGGAGTTAGTCCATCCAGTTTTCATGCCTTGATGCTTCGTACAAGTGTTGGAGATTTTGCTAGGATCGTCCCTGTAAGTGATGTTCAAGTGACTGAAAAGTTAGCTTATGATGGAAAACGTATTAGGTAGGCAAGTACAGAGGCTTAAAACAAAGAAGTAACCTCAGTAAAAGATTGTGTGAGGGAATGATAATCGAGAAGAGATGACATGGGAAGCGGAAGAAATCATGAGATCCAAATGTCCGCACTAGATTCAGCCTCCGGAAGGAAGTTATGATGATGCAGCGAGATTTTCAGGTATGTATACTTTTCATTTATGTGAATGGGTCGTGTGTGGCCAATTTATGATGTTATCGTGTTGTAGCCCTGTGAGGCATGTTTATTATGGGTTGTGTGACGGGGGTGGTAGTGCCATTACGGAGAAAACTGCGGCAAATTTTCGTAGGATTCCCGAGTGTTCAACATTCGAGGACGAATGTTTGTAGAAGAATGTTACACCTTGGAAAAATTTTCGTTGATGCACAGTGAATGGGCTAATGAAGAGCATAAAGTATACGATGTTTCGATGAGTAAGTAATGGCTTTTGACAACCTTAAATAAGATTTGAAAGATACTCGAGTTAAGGAAAGAAAGTTGTTAAGAAAAGCGGATTATAAGTTGGGTGTGTTGGGCAAATTACGAGTATTGGACTAATGATGTCTTAAGGATGTCTTGGAGTAGAGTTATGACATTCCGTAGATTGCTAATGAAGTGATAAACAAGTGTTAAGAAGGTTCCATAAGGATTGGAGATCAAACTAAGCGACGGGAACAACTTTGGTGAAGCAGTGATTTCCACGACCACTTCCACGGCCCATATAATATTCCACGGACCGTGGATGGGTCCGTGAACTCCGGCGAGAGAGGGCCCAGGCGGTCGTGAACCACGACCAGTTTCACGGACAACATCATGTTCCACGGACCGTGGAACGATCCGTGAACTCCCGATCGGGCTGAAATGTTCCAAGGTTATAAATGTGATCCCACTTCATTTATTCATTTCCATCAACGTCTTCCACCTCTCAAACCTCTAGAACCTTCCACACATTTCATCCACAAGAAAACCAAGGAAAAACAAGAATCAACAACAAGAATTTAGGTGAATCAAGAGAAGAAACCTCGCTAAAGTCATCTAAACCAAGAAATTCAAGAAAGGGTAAAATAGAGTTTTGGAGAAAGAGGTGTATTATCATCCAAGGCTTGTTCCTCCATCATCCAAGGTATGTTTTATGGTATTCTCATGATGTCTAAGGTATTGTTAAGTTGAAACACTTGAATTACAAAAGAGTATATGAGATGGGTCATAAATGTGACAATAGTATTGTTGAATTGAAGATTGGAATGAATCATGAAAATGGATATGTTAAGATTATAAACACGTTATAAATGACATTTAGAACATGGAATAGGTGTTGTATGTGAAAGAACCCGAGAATGAATTTTGGTCATGAATATGGAGGATTGAGAATGAAATTTCTAAATATATGGGTAAAACGGATGGATTATGCTTCTTGTTATGGTATTGTGATCGTTGGTATGAACGTTGAGGGTCGGTATGGAATATGGCGGAAAGTAGTATAAACAAAGGAAATGCTGTCCAATTTTCTATAGCGTTAATAAGTGCGCTCTCATGATTGTCTAACTAATGTTGATGCGAACTCTCTTGAAGGTAAAAACGCGAGTATTTAAAAGAGGACGAGCAAGCAATAAAGTAGCTAAACGACAAAGGTATGTAAGGTTCAACCTTCCTTTCTAAGGCATGATCTATGGTATGCATCCTCCTATCTTTCTATGGCTTTTCCATGTATGTATGTATTGCCAAACGATGAGACCACGTCATAAAGAGCTCCGTATGAGATAAAATGAAGTTAGAATGACATGAATGTGATAATAGCCCAGTCTAGAAATCCTAAAGTTACGATACAAGATTTCTATAAAGCTAATGACCTTCATATGCCTCCTTGCTATTAATCCTTGTTGGTAAACCTACCTTATGATGATTAGTCTCTTTCCTTTCAAGGCATGATTTTCCTCCGTCTCCATGAATCTCACAAATTCTGAAGTACTAAGAGCCTACGTTATAAATAGTTATACGAGAGAAAGATAAAGAGATATATTATGAGCACGATAGTAATGACGATGAGTCTATGACTATAGGGAGCTACACATGTATAAGATAAAGAAGAGGGATAAAGCACGGGGCGATAATTGACGATCATAAGTGAAATCTAAAGAATCCTAGAGTAAGAAATGACGCCATGAAGTCGAGGATCCTAAGTGAGATTCCATTGGTTCTTTTCTTGTGAACACTCACCTTAAATTTCTAGTCCGTTCAAGGTGAGATATGATGATCCGACTACTCCATAACGTGGTCGGGGTTCCACGACCTTACGTCACCCCGACATGACTATAGATGCCTATGAGTTCCAATATATGTTGTGATGATATATGTATATATACATGTATGTAATGATACTAAATTATGATAGAGCCATGATATGCTTATAAGACAATTAATAATTGCAAATCTATGATATGTATGATGATGTTAGCCTATAATGTGCCTATGAATGTATAATAACGATAAACTTATATTATGTACGATGACGAATGCATAGTGTATATGATAATGAGATTATGACATGAATGATGATAAATGTGTGATGTGTGTGGTGATGTGATTTCCCAGGCCTTGGCAATTGGCCGGTCGACATGTCCACCGCGCCTAATTGGCCGACATGCACCGGTGCTATGATTCCACCGCACCGAGAAAAGGGCGGACATGTCACCACCAGTGGGCTGCTATGATTCCACCACACCGAGAAAAGGGCGGACATGTCACCACTGGTGGGCTGCATACGATGGGTACCCGGACGTGAAATGATGATGGTGATGTGTGTATGGTATGATAATGTATGTATGATATGGTAATGCATGTATGCTATGACGATGTATATATATATGATATGGAAATGCATGTATGATATAATGATGCTTATACGACATGATAGCTTATGTGACATGCTATGTGTAATATATGTACAACGTGTATCCAGTCGAAGGTTATGTCCTCGCCCTGTACCATTATGACTTCTCCATTATATTTATTTCATTCATGCCTTACATACTCAGTACAATATTCGTACTGACATCTTTTTCTTTGGACGCTGTGTTCATGCCCACAGGTAGGCAGAGAGACGGTGCAGAGCCGTAGGAGCTTTCAGCGGGTTGCAGAAGCCCTCCTTTATTCCGGAGGTGCTATTTTTGAGACATTATTTTGTGTATATATATATTTTGGGCATGACGGGGTCCTGTCCCGTCCATATGATCAATGTTCTAGTAGAGGCTCGTAGATGCGTATGTGTGGGTAGTATGGTCCCATAGTCTTCATGTATATGCAAGCATATGTACATTACTATTTTGATAGCCCAAAGGGCCTATGCTATATAAGTAAACATGTTTTAAATGAAAAACGTTTTCTATGTTTATAAATGATAAGAAGTGTGAGCGAAGGCAGGAGAAGATATAGAATGAGTGGTGCTCGGTGGTCAGCCTCGGGTACCCGTCGCGGCCCCTAGTCGGGTCGTGACACCAACAATCCGCATGCTAACAATCATCATTCTTATGAACACAAGAACCTATATTAACATCATATTACTTTCCAAAATAGCCCACAACAATTGCAACGTCAACATGAGTCATCAAACATTCATTTTCATCATAGAATCTACAACAAACACAACTACAAGACTAAGTAAAAATGAATTCATCATTCTTACACACATGGCATACACACGGCCAAGGCAACCTACATAGCCACCACAACAACACCACAATTTCATGGTTTCGTTCGTTTCCACACACTCCACAACATACACGAACCGCATACGCATATGAAAAATAGGATTGAACCATACCTCTTTCACTTAGTTCCTCAAATTGCTATGATTTGCACCTTGAATCGACGCTTGTTCTTACTACCCCAACGACTCCACTACGTTGTCATGCACCTTCTAAGGAGTGGAATTGCAGAGAATTATTTTTTTTGATCACTTTTTCTTGCCCTTGCTCGGCTCCTCCCTTGGGCGAATGGCCTTTCTCCCTTTTTCTCCAAGCTTCTAAAGTTTTCTAAGGGGAAGAATATGATGGCATGCACATGGCCGGTCATGTGCAATTTTTTTTTCTCTTTTCTTTCTCTTTTTTTTTTCTCTTCTCCAAGTTTCTAGAATTTTTCTTAAGTCATAAAAGATGACCAATTTTCTTGCTTGCCTAGTCATCTTTCCTACATGTACATTTAATCCTTAAAATATAAGATGACCACATGTACATCTTCATGGCTTAAGATAATTGGCCAACCATGGGTGGGACCCACGGCACTTGGCTTCTCAAAAAAGTCATGAGCTAATAATAATTTCCATGAACTAATAATAATTTCCGAATTCCAAGTTTGCCCTTAATATTCCATGCCAATAATATTTATAAGCGACTTTGCGCATTAAATCAAAACCGAAAACGGCCTTGCCTTTAACTTTTCTTCAAAACCTCGGAAGCTTAATCTCCTTAGTTCACTTGTTTTCCGTCCTTCCATAACCTATTACACGAACTCGACTCTTGTATTGCAAAACGAGCACCAATGATCTTGCATCCTTTCGACAATAACTCCGGTGTCTATAGTTAACTAGCTAACTCTTAATAAATCTCAATGTACCGAAACTTGGGGGTGTAATAGCATTGTTCACCGAGTCCCTCACTAGAGGGCCGGGTACGGTATATATATATATATGATGATATGATGATATGATGATATGACGATGTGTTGATGGCACCGAGTCCCATGATGGCCCGGGCATGGTATACATGTGTAGCTATGCATGATTTTATTTCATAAGGCACGCACAAGAGATTTCTTGATTATCATACTTGTCTCTTGGAATCTCTACTTCGATTATGATCTTCTTATTGTATTTCATGCTTTATATACCCGCACATATCCCGCACGACCCCCTTTCTTCGGGGGCTGCGTTTCATGCCCGCAGTACGGATACTCGATTTGGTGATCCTCGACTTAGGACTTCTACTCACCGTTTCGAGTGCTCCATTGTTCCGAGCTAGACTTTTGGCAGATCTTTTCGATGTATATATATGTTTATCCGTGGCACGGGGCGGGGGCCTGTCTCCGTCATATTTCACTATCGGTACTCTTAGAGGTCGCCGTAGTGTGGGTTGGTATGTAGATGTTGTTCCGTGTCAATATGACTTATTTTGGGATGTTCCCATACGTAGTGGCGCCTTGCTCGGCTTGCGTATATATTTTGGGATGTTGTATGTAGTGGCGGCCCTTGTCGGCTTGCGTATATATTTTTGGATGTTTCGTACGCAATGGTTTGCCTTGCCCGCGCGTATTATGTCATGCTTGATTGGTTGTGACTCTCGAGACAACCGTTACCTTGATATATATATGTGATGTTCGAGATAACGTCTTGTCTTTGCAAGCTTCCATTGTGTTTAGTTTCGGTTGACTATATCTAACGGTATGTATACGAGTGTCCGGCTCGGCACTAGTCACGGCCTACGGAGTTGGGTCGTGACACATATTAAAATGATGACTCTAAGAAGGAGGTACGCTGCGGACTATGCGACCTAAATAAAGAGTAGAAGTAGACCTATAAGAATTAGAGGAGAGGACAAGAGTGTTATATCCCGCATTTTTGTGCAATCGGATAATTCTAGACAATCGCGGGAAGACAACAAGCAAGGCCTTATTTTTGTTGCGTTTGGCATATGAGTTGCTTACGAAGAATTTAGAAGCGGAATTATTAAGAGAGCCTAAGGGTAAAATGGTAATTTCACAAGTGTTCAAGAAAAATTCTTGAAAATTCCAAGTTGGCCGTGTGGCATGTTGGCATATGCCACACTTTTATTAATTAGTGGGGGCTAATTAATAACTATAAGGAAATGTGGACCAAATTTTACAAAGGAAGACATTTAGTCCTCTTTATTTATTTTAAGAAAATCCAAGAAAATGGAAGAATTTTCTAGAGAAGGGAAGAGAGGGATCATGTGGCCATACTTTTATTTTGAGGGACCTATTTATAAATAATGGAAATTGGTGGAAGACTTGTGGATATATATGTAGGAAGTCATCTTAATATTCATTATTTCCCTAGAGCTTTCAAGAAAGCAAGAAACAAAAGGAGAAGGAAAAAAAAAAAAAAAAACCCAAGCCATTCGGCCATGGAGAAAGACCAACAAACCTTGGGATAAATTTTCTTAAAAATTATTTTCTTCTACCTAAGCAATTCATTGAAGGGTGATTAGCAAGGTGAAGTGGTTTTGGAGCAAGAAAAGCTTATATTCTTGCAAGCTACAAAAATATAGCTAAGTGGAGAGTTGAAGCAAGAAGGTAAGAATTCATCCTTTTCTTATATGTTATGGATGTGGTGCATGTTTTAGTGTGTAAAATGAGTGAAATTTATGGAGAACAAGAGTATAAGGGAGAGGCCGTGCATGCCTATGTGTGTGTAGGAGTCGTGTTTTAATTATTTTATTTAGTGTTTGGTTGCTATTGTTATGGATGCTATGTTGATAATGAAAGTTGGATGATTTTGGAGAAGTTGTAGCCATGTGTGTATGATGTTACCGTGGTAGTTGTGGTGTGGTTTGGAAGACAATGAGTCAATTTTATTTTGTGTTTTG
>NW_026718389.1:0-28683 GCF_029784015.1 Lycium ferocissimum | reverse complement strand
CCCCTTTGTAGATTTAGTCGAAAATACTTTGGTATTGGGGTTATTATGCTCAGTTCGACACTTCCTGTACGCCGCCGTTTTGAAACCGAAATTTTCCCGGACCCCTTTCTTCGGGGGCGTTTCACCGGGTACCCGAGAAGAAATTTGGGAAAGATGTTCCCCAGATTGGCACCCCCTTTTCCCCGGGGCCGGAAATTTTTTTCGTTTTTGGGAGTTGAGACTTTGCGAGGGGGTCATGGTAATATGTCGGAAGGGCCAGGGGGCCGATAGTTGTTCAACCGGATTTGGAACCATGTAAGGGATATACTATCAGAGATTCGTTATGACTCCCGATTTTTTTTTTGAAAGATAAAGGCGTGTATGTTTTTCGAAAAATTTTCATTACGTACTTATGCCGCGTTTTGCGAGCCCGCATGATTGGTGTGTATTACTTAAAGTCTCGCGGGTTCGCTCGGCCCTAGGTAAGTGGCTCACGGGTGCCCATCACACCCAATCGGATTAAAGTGTGACACACGACGTGATACGAAGTCCGATATGATACGATGGTCCGATTTATCGACGTATTCCGCAGTATGATGTCCGGCTCGCCGAGCCCCTCTTTCTACGGAACCGCGTGATATATTACGGGGGTGTTAAGTGATGTCCGATACGCCGAGCCCCTTTCGGCCTGGAACTCGTGTATATACAAGCATGTTATATGCTATACGTATGGATTCTAGAATATGATCGATGAATCGGGAGTCGGTATGGGCAAACTCTTAACTGGCTGGGAAACCCAATGGACGAGGCAAAATTCCACATTGGTTTAGGCAAATCCCACATTGGTTTAGGCAAATCTCACATTGTTTAAAATAATCCGCACGTTTGTGTCACCATATGATAAGATACGTACGTTATTACGATGTGCTTCGGTATGTATATGTATTTATCCGTATTTCGAGAGTAAGCGTGTTGGCATTCGATTATTATATTTGTCTTCCGTAATTGCCGCATGACTTGCGTGTCGATGACGATTTTGGTATTATGGTTATTATGTTCACTTTCGTATCTTCCGTTTCGATTATGACTCGCATTTGTTACTATATCTTCGCTTTGCATACTCAATACATATTTTTGTAATCGACCCCTTTCTTCTGGGGTGCGTTTCATGCCCGGCAGTGGGCTGCACACACGCGGTGATCCGCTAGTCTAGACACCTATTTTTGTCATTGAGAGCTCCCTATTCTTGTGCCCACATTTTGCACAGTACACCTTCGTTATTTGTATATATGTTCGTTCGCGCACGGCACGGCACCGTCCCCGTCATACGGTTCCGTTGTTCTCGCGAGAGTGTCCGTAGACACAGACGGGTTGGTGTATAGTTTGTGTCCGTACGCGCCGCGCGTAGTTGTGTTTGGGCGGCTCCATCCGCCGTGCCGCTTACTTCGCGTGTACGTACTTTGGATACGTTATGTATATTATGACGGGCGCCCGCCGCTTCTGCGCATATATATGTTTGTGCGCGTCGGCTTGGAGCCACGCTTGATATTTGTATACGTAGCCGGAGTCGCTTTCAGGTGGCCGGATCCGGTTAATCGAGCGCGTACGGGTGCCCGCCCGGCACTTGGGGTCATGGCTCACGGGCCGGGTCGTGACATGATACGGCTCGTCGACCGCATGTATAGCAAACCTCTCGAACCCAGTCGCACACCGGCCCCAAATGCACTTCCGCGCAGGGAACATTGTGGCACGCAGCGTGGCTCAGCTCGACCCGAATCACCCCGAACCGGGAACCCGAAGCTCGAACTCGACTCGGCCCGGAACAAGAGATCTATCAAAATCAGCTCCGTAAATCGTGGAGGCGCACTAGTTATAGAATGGCCTGAATGCCTAGAAAACTGCTGTCTTGCCCGCCTCTAAACTCACTTATTCGACTCGAAGATTTAGCCCTTTTGTTATACCCCTTATCATGCTCACGCTCACTCCTTTGTTGTTGTTGGCTTTCTTCCAAATTTTGGGCATGGGCTTCGGAATGAAATATCCATATTGTCAGCGAAGTGGACGCTGGGCCACACCTATCCATTAAACGTGGCCTTAGGCCTCTCACAATCGGTGCACTCACCACCCATATCCGCTACCATGGCCGGAAAGCATACCTAGCCAAAGAATTCAAACGGAGACTATACTCTAAAGCACTCATACTTTTTGTTCAAGATTTAAGAACTTATTCGGTCTACCGCGAAAACCTCTGGAGGTAAGTAATGTCGGAGGAAAGTATCCATAAATTCTTGCCATACCGGGGGAGGTGCATTGACTCCCCGTGAATCGATCCAAACTGTGTACCAATGAACCGCGACATCCCTCAATCTATAGGATGCTAACTCCACCGATTCAATGTCCGAAGCATACATTAACCGAAGTGTCCTCAACATCCCGTCAATAAAATTTTGGGGGTCCTCATCCGGCTTTGACCTGAAGAATTTCGGAGGGTTCAAGCTTATAAAGTCACGGGCCCTTGCACTAACAACCCTATCACCTGCTCGTACCTTGCCGCCGAGTCTCCGGGCAAAACCAACCGAGTAAGTAAATGAATGGCCTCTTTTACATCCGGGCCTCGAAGCATCCGGAGGAGCTGTGGTGCTGGAGCTGGGGTTGAGGCTTCCTCATGCTCTTAAAAAATAGGCACTGAGTGGGAGGACTGAGATTGAGCCGCATTTTGGGACTCACTTTCCTCTACAACTGTTAGCGGTGCTCTTTTAGCCTCGCTTTCCACCACTTTATCTTGCCTTTGAGTCGCCGTAGCTTTTCTCTTTACGGGCATTTCGAAATACATAATACACGGTTAGGGAAAAGAAATCCTTATATCATGGCTCTATCGCACGATCTTATGAAGAAAGAAGCTCATTCATTCCTAAAATGCCCGGGCCTTCACTCGTTTATAAGTGTGGCGCGCAACACACCCATAAATAAGACTCTACGAGACACGGCTCGTAGACATACCGTAGGACAGAACTGCTCTGGTAGCACTTTTGTTACGACCCAATCGGAGGGCCATGATGGGCACCCGGTGCTAACCCATCCGAGTACCTCTTATCGTACTCTCATATTCACATCTAGGTAAGCCACATGGATTACTCATAATTTATATGCATCAATAGTGCTAATCTCGTTGGGCAACAACACATTTATATCATCATCAATAACAATGCCCATATCCATATATACAAGCCGACGAGGCTATCAGAATGCTATACAAAATATAAGCCGACAAGGCTAAGGGAATCTAATCATACACAACTATCTACGAGCC
The DNA here is from genome assembly GCF_029784015.1 of Lycium ferocissimum. NCBI lineage: Eukaryota > Viridiplantae > Streptophyta > Magnoliopsida > Solanales > Solanaceae > Lycium > Lycium ferocissimum. The sequence continues at coordinate 25,394 of NW_026718389.1, read as the reverse complement.
TCTAAGGAGAGTATGTCACATCATATAGGCGGGACAGGACACCGTCTTGCCCATGGGTATGTACACAAAAGAATAATACCAAAAGTCAGAATCCCTAATGAAATGGAGCTTCTCATGTAGTCCCTGAGTGAGAAGTCTATGGATCAGTCCTGTCTCCCTGTCCACCTGCAGGCATGACGCAGCGTCCACAACAAAAGGACGTCAGTACGAGTAATGTAATGAGTATGTAAAGCATAAGCAACATCATAATATGAGCATAAAAGGCAGCACAAGAAATAGCATAGGATGGGGGAATCGGGGAGTAGAGCCATCATCATAATTACTTACTTGTCTTTCATAGGGACCTTCCATTTCTATTGCGTGCTTGTGTACATACATATATGCGTATACCTATGTCCATATCCGTATACATATCCATGTCCATGATCATATACATATTCACATCCATATTCATATCCGTATTCATATACATATTCGTGTTCATATACATATTCGTATTCATATACGTATTCGTAACCATAGCGTACCCGACCATAAAGGTTTGGTGGTTTCACATACTCGGCCATGACAAGGCTCGGTGTCATAAATACCTGGCCCTACCAAGGCTCATTGTTATCTGTACCCAACTGCAGTGGTGTGCGCGCAATAGGTATCATACCCAGCCATATAAGCTCGGTGTTACATAATAGTCATACTTACTTAAATTCGTATACGTAGGAGTTCATTAGTATCATCATCATCATTGACATCATAATTTTCATTATATTTATCCTTAGAGAATCAACTATCATATAAGAGAGACAATAGAATCGCGAACGTATCGAGAATCGTAAGCTTTGGTAATCTTAGAGATAGAGTCATTTGGAAGACATTATGGAACTCATGAAAGGATACATATATATATATATATATATATATATATATATATATATATATATGCAAGGGGATACATATATATATATATATATATATATATATATATATATATATATATATATATATATATAGTTATGTCCCGTATTTTGTACATCGGGACAATTCGGTGTAACTATGATAAGTTAGGGGCCAAACCATTTCGGGATGCAAAGTCGAGACTTTGGACCTTCGATTTTATTTTGAGTCATAAGTTGGTCATGAATTTGTTGGTATGGAACAATTAGGAAAATTTGGGACCAAAATTGGAATTTATGGAAGTGGAAAATCATGCATTTTTCTCCTTGTTGGCCGTGTGGTGTGGGACTTGGCCCACACAATTTGTGGATAATTTTTGTTATATCCCGTATTTTGTACGTTGGAATAATTTAAGTTGGATTGCGACAAGTTGTGGATAAGACTTTTAATTTCCGGTTTTGTTTTTGTTTTAATGCACAAGTTGCATATTCATCTTTTCATTGGTATGGAGTATTAAGGGTAAATTTGGAATAAGGAAAAGTTTGGGATGTTGAATAAGTTATACGTATCGTATGGAGTTTTGGACATATCCAGGTATGGAAATAAAGAGATCGGTGTATAAAAGTTTTAGGTCTCGAAATAATTTCCGCGATGAACGATGATCGCTGCGCAAGTCGGCGCACAACAGATCTTACGTTGTGATACAAGCTTTCTGACTTCGGAGCAGCTATATAAAGGGGCTTAACCCCTCATTTTCAGCCAAAAACATTCCAAATATTCTAGAAAATTCCCCAACCTTCCACCACCAACTTTTAGCCGAAACCGGCATAATTCCCAAATTTCGATCCGTACAACAGATAGTTGCGACTTCAAAAGCCGCGTATTGAGGCTTTGTGGCTTAAGTTCAAGGTGGAGGAGTAAATATAGCATTATTATCGAGGAAAGGTATGAATCTCTTTCTATTTGTATTAATATTGGTTTATTTACGGAGAAGGAGCCGTAAAATCGTTATAAAATGGTTCTCGTGATGGAAATATGGGACAAACACCATATGGAATGTTTATGAAGTATTTTGAAGTTGGAAATATTATGGTTAATGTTGGTATTGTTGGAATTGTTGTTGGTATAGTTTATGAATTTGGAAGAAAGAAATGTATTGTTGTTGTTCCATTGAAATTGGAAGGTTCGGGTAGTGTTGCATAATGGTTGGGTTGTTTTGAATTAATAATTGTTGATGTTGTTAGTATGATTGTTAGTATTGTTGTTGGTTTGGCCGGGTTGAATTCCTGAATTATTGTTGATTAAAATTTGCCGAGTTAGATTCTCGGGATGGTATATTTACAGAGAGATCTTTAACGAAATTTCGGCAGATATAAATGAATTTGTTTGAAGGATTGAGATAGGTATATGGTGATGAGTCTAATGATTATGTCAACTCTCTTGAATGTAGACTAACAAGTTTGGATGGATAAGCGTAGCTAGTGAGGCGCGCGCGTGTATGTCAAGGCTACGCCCTTTCTTTCTATGGCATGACTCATACGCGAGATGTTATAAATGCTTCCACAACGTTCTCATTTTCAAAAGTTAGAAATAATGGTTTTAAGGTCTGATTTCCTTTTTAAAAGTTTACAAATACTTTCCCAAAATGATTATTTTCTTCAAAAACCAAGTTTTATGATTTTGAAAGCTTTTATGACTAGAACGACGAATATGATTTATGATGGCAGGGATGATGCCAAACATGAGAAAAATGTCTATGACGAATACGTCAAGGATATGTTCTTACCATGAACATGACGATATGGAATGTTAAGCTATTTCTTGGATAATGACTATTTTTTTAAAGGGTTCCAAAGTATATGAAACGATATGTTATGATCCTGATTCATGTTTCCCGATGTTACTCTTCCTCAATAGTCTCGCCTTATTGTACTAGTTCCTTCAAGGCGAGGCAAGCGCCTATGGTTATCCCATAATATAATCGGAGGTTACCGACCTTACGTCACTCCGATAGACACGTAACTTTTCTTGGGCTCCCATGCATGCTAAATATGCATATGTACATGGGGAGGGGGAGGGGATATATGGGGAGGGGAAGGGACACATGTTGCATTGCCACCTGGTCGGTACCGGCGTAATCATCCCGGACGCGGGATGCCGGAAGCGGGATATATGGGTGAGCCGACGTATTTCGGCGCTATGTGGGTGAGCCGACCTTGTTCGGCGCTATGACATGATATGACCGATAAGCATGCATAGCATCCGCCCTCGAGGCATTCACGTATGTACGAGTATGACATGACATTACATGATATGATCCATATGTACAAATGCTGACTTTACATGATATGTTCCATACGTACGGAGTTACGGCTTTACATGTGACATGTTCCATATGTAGCCTTTTTTCCCTTACACATGATATGTCTCATATGTACATGTGATACTCTCTCTCACATGATATGCTCTCACACCTCCATCTTCTCTTGTTGCACATGATTACGTCTCTTTCTATGTTACCATCCATGCCTTGCATACTCAGTACATTGCTCGTACTGACGCCCCTTTTTGTGGGCGCTGCGTTTCATGCCGCGCAGGTACAGCCAAACGAGTAGAAGCCATTATAGAAGATGACCCAGCGAAGTTGGCAAGCTCCATTTGCCCTGGAGAGTTGCCGAGTCGGCGTACATGTGCTATGATTTACGATCACGTTAGAGACTTTGCGACGAGTCGTGGGTCTAGAGTGTCGGAAAACGGCCCCACTAGCCGATATGTTTTTATTATACCTTATGTTACTGAGCCCTTATGTTTACGAAAGTCAGTGTTTAATTTGAGAAACGACGAAAAGATTTTGAAAATTTTACTATGTATTTTACCTTCAATTGACTTAAGAATCCAAAGAGAATATGTGTGTATTAAGAGTCCGAGGGTTCGCTCAGCTCCGAATATGGGGTCGGGTGCCCATCACACCCTAGTGAGATCGGGGTGTGACAATTTTAATTGGTCCAACACTTGTGTGGGCCAAGGGACACTTGGATGAATCATCTTAGGGGCTTAAAAGATGACTTCTAAGTCATCCTTACTCATTTCAACACTTAGAAAAAAAAGACCAAGAAGTGAAGAAATGAGGCTCTCGGCCAAAGAGAGGGAAAATGTTTGAACTTCATTTCAAGCCATCCCAAAATTATTTCCTTGATGTAAACCCACTAATTTGAGGTCCCTAAGTAGCGTGGAAGTGTTGTTCGGGTCATCCAATCGTTCGTTGTGCCAATTGCAAACCCTAGCCTAGTATGGAGTTGAAAGAAGAAAGGTAAGAATTGATTATGTTTTATGTGTTATAAAGGTTGTATGCATGTTGTAGTATGTTAAAATGGATGAAAATCATGAAATATAGTAAGTTGGAATTGAGGCCATGTGTATGAGGTTTGGCCGTGTGAGGTGTGTGTATGGTGTGTTGTGTTTAAGTGATGAATTAAGTTCTATGTAGTATGTTAATTGTTGTAGTGTGAAGAAATGAGTGAGAATTATCAATATGTGCATGTGGGTGTGTTGGCCGAAAATGGGTCATGTTATATGACAAAGAACGCATTAATGTCGCTTAGTGTTTTAGTGGTTGTCGTAATGAATTCTATGTTGGAAATGAGCTTTTAATGACTCAAGGTTGATGTTTTAAATGTATGGGCTGAATTGAAGGTTATTATGCGTTTGATGTAATTTGTGTATTTATGATAATGATATCGTTATAGTATGGATTATTGATGCAAATCATGATTCGGAAGTTAGAAATGGATTATAGTTGTGCTCTCGGGTTTGGGGACAGTTTTTGGGCAAATTGGAGCCATTGTTGGATTGTTGGAAATATTGTATAAATTGTTTAAGATGTCCTTGAATGTTGTTGATATGGATTCGGATGAGTATTTGAATGTATAAGCGTTAATGTTGGCTCGAACGTAAGCTCGTTGAATCAATATATTGAAAGTTGTTGAATGATGAAAAAGGGGCTTATTAATGTTATATTACCTTTCGGATTGATTATTGATGTTGCTAGGTTGGTTGTTGTTGTTGTTGTTGTTGTTGATTTTGGCCGAGTTAAATTCTCGGGGTGGCCTATTTACAGGGGAAATGCTGCCCAAATTTCTGTAGAATTTAGTGTTAGTTTGGAATTAAAGGCCTAAACGTCCATAGCTAATGTTTGGCATATTATGACTTATTTGTAGACCTTGGGCAGCCCGAGACGTAGGTTGAATTTATTTTGAGTTTGAGCTAGCGTTGAGTGCGTTCGAGGTATGTAAAGTTCAACCTTTCCTTCTTTTGGCATGCCTTAGTTACAATAGGCTATGACACGAGCCTCGAGAAAATTCCCTTCTCGCAATCCGAGCATATCCATGATTCGCATTTGTTCTTTGGTATTCGTGTGTTTGATATGATGAAGGATTAGCCTTATGTCTTTGGAACAATTGATTTCCAAATATTGCATAAAAAGTTTTGTACTTAAATGATTCCGTAACTACGAAAGCCTGTATCTTCCACAGAAAGGCTCGGATTGCCTCGATATGCTGGTCACGACCCGACCCCGTAGGCCGTGACTAGTGCCCGAGTTTTTGGAAGAATTTGATTTAGTTATTATTCGATTTCTAAGTATGATCAAACACACTGGTTACAACTCCGTTCGAATCACACACACGTGGCTTACGCGTATACGAGTATCAAACGTTGTCTCAAACACATCTCAAACTCAAACACATACATATCGGTATGATATGCCGACAAGGATTCCGACAAAACGGCGCATCGGCCCAAAACATATAATATACAAACCCAACCCCGTAGGCCGTGACTAGTGCACACAAACACACGTCAAATATGAATCACACGACCCTTACGCGTATACAAAAATCAAACTCGTTTCAAACACATCCCGAACTCATATATATATATATATAGGAGTTCCGACGAGGCCCCGCGGCGGCCCATACACACAACACACACACGCAATAGGCACACACATATACGTCTACGTACCTCTATACAGTACGAGTATATACCAAGATGTATGCAACGAACGAGTATATACCAAAATATGGATCATTAAGGAGCGCTCCAACACGACGACGGAGGAGTCTCTAAATAGGCGGATCACCAACACAGGCGTCCGTACTGCGGGCATGAAACGCAGCCCCCGAAGAAAGGGGGTCAGTACGGAATATGTACTGAGTATGCAAAGCAGAAAATACAGTAAACAAATCTGAGTCACACTCGGAACAGAAGTACCGAAAGTAAGTACATTTTCAAAATGCCAAATGTTTATTTTCGAAATACAAAGCATGCATAGGGCACAGAAAATATGGTCGCCCGCCTGTCGATGGCGCCATAACACAAAGACATAACACCGTAAGGTTTCAAATCTCCGTATCCCCGAACACAACACATCATCACAACACATCATAAGCCATATCACGAAAGATAACTCCATAAACGGAACCCGGCCTATGGCGAGGTCTCGGAACCGTAACACGGATAACACCGAATATATATATCATAATGCGCACGACAACAAACCGGCCCGGATCCGGTGAAAGATGTACCAACAACACGCACGAGCGAGTCGTGAGTAACCATATGCATAAAATCATTATCATATAGTCATTAAGTAAATAAGAATGACCATACTTGGGAATCGGAAAATCGTCATATTAAACTCTTTCCGAAAAATCATAAAAGTACAAAGGAAGGTCATGGGACCCACGGACGAGTGTCCGACCCCCATCCGAGCCCGCCTATGGAAAACATGATCACACGCCATACAACTTACATATTATATCGGGGCAATCCGAGCCCTTGCAAAAGTTACGGACGTTCGTAGTTTCAACATCGTTAAGAATAAAACTCTTTTGAAGTCAAAATTTTATAAATCTTTTGAAAATCAATTTATTTGAAAACATTAAAGCCAATATTTTTTTCACATCAACATACGAATCCAAGGGATCAAACACATACATATCTAAGCTCGGATTTGAGAATAGAATTTCCTCGAGGCTCGTATCATAGCCTATGTACAACTAAGACATGCCAAAAGAAAGAAGAGGGTTAAGCTTTACATACCTCGCTCGTACACAACGCTAATCCAAATCAAACCTATATCTCGAACTCTCCAAGATCTACATAACATCAATAAATACCAACATCAACCATAAGCATTTAGAAGCTCATTTCCAACTAACATATAATCCCACGGAAATTTGGACAAAGACTTCCTTTATAAATGGACCAACCCCGAGAATTCAACTCGGCCAAATTCAACAATACAACATCACCAACAATCATTCCAACAATATCCATAATCAATTCAAACACATTCGAACATTAAAAATCCTTCTCCACACATTCCAACAACATACATACAAACCAACATGTAATCAAACTAACACATATTCAATTATCAATCCAAAACCATTCAAACAACATTCAAGAACTCTTTAAGTAATTCATACAATATTTCCAACAATCCAACAAATACTCCATTTCACCCGAAATGACCCCCAAACCCGAGAACCTCAACTCTAACACATTCCTCGATTTCAAATCATGATTTACTCCAACAATCCATACTCTAACCATGTCATTTCCATAAACATAAAAGTTATGCTAAATGCACACAACCTTCCAAATCAGCCCATAACATTTACCATACCAATTTGAACCATTAAACTCTTATTTCCAACATAAAATCCACATAACAACAACAACCAAAACTTTAAGAAATTTGATTCATTTCTTGGCACACATGAAGGCCATATTCGGCCAACACCAACCCTACACACATAAGGATAATTTCATTCTTTTCTTCACATTACAACAATCAAAACATGCAAACTAGAATTAATTCATTGCTTCCAACACAACATACACACACACGGCTAAACCCTATATGCACGGCCAAACTTCAACTTGCCATATCTCATGAATTTCATCCATATCAACATACAACAACACACATAAACCTTCCATAACTCATAAAACAAGATTAGAACTTACCTTTCTTCACAACCCTTCAATTTGTCCAAAGTTGGCCAAGGATGAAAACGAACAATCCAACGCTTGAAACAACAACTCCACGTTACTAAGCACCCTCAAATTAGTAGGTTTGCATCAAAGAAATAATTTTGGGATGGCTTAATCTTGGTCTTGATTTTTTTGGAACTATGGCCGAATGGTGTTGGTTGTTCTCTCAATCTTCTTGATTTTCTTAAGTCTTGAAAAGATGAAGAAATGGTCCCTCTAAGCTTCCTTATATTACAACTAATAGCCAACCATGTGGCCATGGCCCACTCCTAAGGTGGCCGGCCACATGGCCCCTTTTGTTTCCTCACTTTCTTTCAATAATTGGCAACTTCCACAAATTCCATCTTTGGTCCCGAAGTTTCTTTGATGTTTCCATACCAATAACATCATACACACTTAGGTCCTACGACAAAATCGAAGGTCAAACGCCTCGACTTCGTATCCCGGAATGGTCTTAACCCTAACTTATCATAGTTAACCCGAATCGTCCCGACGTTCCAAATACGGGATATAACATCCTTCCCCCCTTTAGAACATTCGTCCTCGAATGTTCAACTAGTCTTATAAGGTCGTCTAAGGGCCTCGGGGGAAAATTCCCGTTATTACCATAACACATAGTCGTATCTGCCAATCGTACTCTTTCTTTCCTCCTTTATCTCATTGCCAGCTTCTCAAGTCATCTCTTTATCTCTAATTCGAACTCTTCTATTGATCCTTTACTTAGATCTCGCCTTTCAACTTTCCGATCACACATTACGCTGCAATCCTAGCTTCTCATTTGCCACTTACATCTGAACTTACAAGATTTCCGGAAACTTCCCAGGGGGTCACCCATCCTGAATTTGCTCTTACCCTAGCACGCTTAACCTCGGAACTTTGATGAATTACGACGCTTTACCCCCAGTATAATCGCGTCCACCCCATCACACGACCTTCATCACATAATCTGGAGTAAATTGAAGCTCTAACAGGTTTCCAAACGCTCTCATAACACACTTACTATTTTAGCTCTCTCCGATCCTCGACACTAACTTCTCACCTACGGACACGTCTACTTCCCGTTCCAGATACCCAAATTCCCTATGGCAACAGACATACCTTGATCGTCGCTATTTATAAATACCTAATTATCGGCTTTCGGATCCCTACTTGTCGCTATCAAACAACATTCATGCAACAAATACACATACATAAGAATATTACAAAAAAAGGGCTCATATACCTGTATCCGCATTCGGTGCCGCCTCTGGATCCCGCCTACCTGCCAAAGCGTATATGCGGTTCGAAGGACCGCTAGCACCGGGGACTCCGCCGCGACCTCTCGCCACGGCCTGCGGTGTGCGGCACACCCCGACCCATAGGGCGCGTAGTCGCCGAAGAAGATGAACCGGCAATTGACCCGGTGGCCGCGCCGCACCGCCCAAACCAACCCCCGGCCGGGCAATCCCTCATCCGATGGCCCCCGACGGCCACAATTAAAACAAGCACCGCCGGCACGAAACACTCTCCCGGTGTGGCCTCCCACGGTGGGGGGCACGGAGGTCCGGTGGTCTTATCCGACCGGAACCTCCGCTTGCCTCGAGGACCTAAGGCCCCGGAACTCCGATCCGCCCTGACGGTCCTATGTCATCGAATCGTCCTATTACGGCACGGTGTGCCCGGCCCGACGGCGGAAAATATCCATCAAATTCGACACCGAGGCCGCCCGCCGCGGGAATCTCCCCGAATACCCCGTGATCCGGCCCTCTTGGGCCGCCTCTCTATCACGATCTCTACCGGGACGTTGTTCTTCCTCGACGCCGGTCTTCCATACCCCCGGGCGCGCGCTTGCAACCCGGCGATGTCCATGTCTGCGCCGCCATTGTCATGCAGCAATCAACCAAGTAGGGGTCCAACCCTATCACATACCGATGCATTCGGTCCCATATCCGCCACGATCATCGCGCATACCGGGCCGCAGAATCAAACTCCAAGTTATACTCATGAACACTCCGACCCTCTCGTTTTATCTGTAAAAATCTGTCAACTCTCGCCCTCCGCAACTCCGGGGGCAAGAAGTGGCGGAGGAAAGCGGCTGTGAACTCACCCCACGTAGCTGGGGGAGCGCCTTCACCCCTGGACAGCTCCCAGGACTCATACCGCTTGGCCGCAACATCTCGTAGTCCGTGCGAGGCTAACTCCAACGGACTCGGTCTGCGAAGCCCCTGACCGCCCCAATGCACGTCTCATCCCCCGAATGAAGTCATGGGGGGTCCTCCTCGGGCTTAGACCCGAAAAACTCAGGGGGGCCACACGTCAAGAAGTCGCGAACCCTCAGGCTATCACGCCTGTCGTCATCATCATTGCCTCTCTGCCCGCGTCCGCGAGCTTGTCCCGCCACTATTGTCGTCAATAACTGTACGGCCTCCTCGTGTCCCCGCCCTCCGCATCCGGCCGGGGAGCGGGGCGCCGGAATGGGCCGAGGGGCCTACTCCAGCCTCCCTGGGTGGTGGAGTGGCTGAACCCTCTGAATGTAAAACAATACCAGGTCTAGTCTGCGCACGAGCCCGCGTAACCCTCGGCGCCCGACTAGTCTCACCTGCCTTCGCCTTGCCCTTCTGGGCAGCCGTCGTCTTCTTCGGAGGCATCTCTGAAAAACATAACAATTAATCAGAAAAGAGTCATCCTAATATCACAGCTCTAACGCACGATCTAAGAGTCAAAGAAAGGTAACACCCTAAATGTCCTGTAGCCTCCTGTTTATAGATGTGGTGCACAACACACCGATAAACAAGACTCTACGAGACACGGCCGTAGACATTCCGAGGACAAACGCTTTCGATACCACTTTTGTCACGACCCAACCCCGTAGGCCGTGACTAGTGCCCGAGCCGGGCACCCAAACACACTCGTCAAATCAATCACACGCAACCGGCCTACGCGTATACAAAAATCAAACTGTTTCAAACACATCTCGAACTCAGTCATATATATATATATATCGGAAGCCGACGAGGCTATCATATGGCGCATCGGCCCAAACACACAACATACAAACTCATCTGTACAGGATAGGCACATAACCCACATATACGTCTACAGACCTCTATACAGACCAACAGACTCACATGACGGGACAGGGCCCCGCCATACCCCTGAATAAGTACATACAGATGCAACGAACGAGTATATACCAAAATATGGGCTCCGGATTAGTTGAGCGCTCCAAGACATAGGAGTCCTACACCGGCGGATCACCAACCCGGGCGTCCGTACACTGCGGGCATGAAACGCAGCCCCCCCGAAGAAAGGGGGTCAGTACGAAATATGTACTGAGTATGCAAAGCAGAAAATACAAGAACAAATCTGGGTCACACTCGAAACAGAAGTACCGAAAGTAAGTATATTTTCAAAAATGCCAATTGTTTATTTTCAAAATTCAAATCATGCATAGGGCACAGAAAATATGGTCGCCCGCCCGTCGTTGGCGCCATAACACAGCATAACACCAGAAGGTTTCAAATCTCCGTATCCCCGAACACAACACATCATCACAACACATCATAGGCCATATCACAAAGATAACTCCATAAACGGAACCCGGCCCTATGGCGAGGTCTCGGGAACCGTAACACAGCATAACACCAGAATATATCATCACGCGCACGAAACATAACCGGCCCGGGATCCGGTGAACGAAGCAATAACCATAAGCACGAGCGGAGTCGTGAGTAATCATATGCATCAAAATCAAAATCAATACTCATTAAGTAAATAAGAAATCCATATGAGAAAGTCATAGTGAAATTAATATTACATTTTCCGAAAAAATCCATAAAGGTAGCCTAGCAAGGCCGCGGGCCCCACGGACGGGTGCCGACCCCCATCCGAGCCCGACTACGAGGGGTAGGGGAGGATGATGCCTTATGAACTTACATATTATGTTTTGGGGCGTTTCGAGGTCGTATGCAAAAGTTACGGACGTTTGAAGCTCGGGACCTCTTGTAGTCAAAACTTTCATAAGTCTTTTGCAAACTCATTCATTTGAAAGCTTAAGAATCTCATTTTGAACACACTAAATCCATCTTTTGGATCAAACACATACATATCTAAGCTTTGATTTAGGAATAGAATTTCCTCGAGACTTATCGTAGCCTATGTACAACTAACACATGCCAAAAGAAAGAAGGGTTAAGCTTTACATACCTCGCTCGTACACAACGCTAATCCAAACCAAACCTATATCTCGAACTCTCCAAGATCTACATAACATCAACAAATACCAACATCAACCATAAGCATTTAGAAGCTCATTTCCAACTAACATATAATCCTACGGAAATTTGGACAGCACTTCCTCTATACATGGGCCAGCCCCGAGAATTCAACTCGGCCAAATTCAACAACACAACAACACCAACAATCATTCCAACAATATCCATAATCAATTCAAACACATTCGAACCTTAAAAATTCTTCTCCATTCCAACAATATTCCAATTATACTTACTATATACATACAAACCAACATGTAATCAAACTAACACATATTCAATTATCAATCCAAAACCATTCAAACAACATTCAAGAACTCTTTAAGTAATTCATACAATATTTCCAACAATCCAACAAATACTCCATTTCACCCGAAATGACCCCCAAACCCGAGAACCTCAACTCTAACACATTCCTCGATTTCAAATCATGATTTACTCCAACAATCCATACTCTAACCATGTCATTTCCATAAACATAAAAGTTATGCTAAATGCACACAACCTTCCAAATCAGCCCATAACATTTACCATACCAATTTGAACCATTAAACTCTTATTTCCAACATAAAATCCACATAACAACAACAACCAAAACTTTAAGAAATTTGATTCATTTCTTGGCACACATGAAGGCCATATTCGGCCAACACCAACCCTACACACATAAGGATAATTTCATTCTTTTCTTCCCATTACAACAATCAAAACATGCAAACTAGAATTAATTCATTGCTTCCAACACAACATACACACACACGGCTAAACCCTATATGCACGGCCAAACTTCAACTTGCCATATCTCATGAATTTCATCCATATCAACATACAACAACACACATGAACCTTCCATAACTCATAAAACAAGATTAGAACTTACCTTTCTTCACAACCCTTCAATTTGTCCAAAGTTGGCCAAGGATGAAAACGAACAATCCAACGCTTGAAACAACAACTCCACGTTACTAAGCACCCTCAAATTAGTAGGTTTGCATCAAAGAAATAATTTTGGGATGGCTTAATCTTGGTCTTGATTTTTTTGGAACTATGGCCGAATGGTGTTGGTTTTTTCTCTCCAATCTTCTTGATTTTCTTAAGTCTTGAAAAGATGAAGAAATGGTCCCTCTAAGATTCCTTATATTACAACTAATATCCAACCATGTGGCCATGGCCCACTCCTAAGGTGGCCGGCCACATGGCCCCTTTTGTTTCCTCACTTTCTTTCAATAATTGGCAACTTCCACAAATTCCACTTTGGTCCCGAAGTTTCTTTGATGTTTCCATACCAATAACATCATACACACTTAGGTCCCATGACAAAATCGAAGGTCAAACGCCTCGACTTCGTATCCCGGAATGGTCTTAACCCTAACTTATCATAGTTAACCCGAATCGTCCCAGCGTTCCAAACACGGGATATAACACCTTATGCATGACTTGTATTTTTGAAAGTAAACATTTTGATATTTTGGAAATGCATTTATTTTCTCCGTACCTGTTTCGGTTACGACTCGATTCTTGTATACTATATTTTCGCTTGCATACTCGGTACATATTTCGTGCGACCCCGCTCTTCGGTGGGCCGCGTTTCATGCCCGCGGTACGGACGTACGGTTTGGTGATCCACATTTAGGACACCCTCTCTGCTTGTTTGGAGTGCTCCCCTTATTCGAGCCACATTTGGTATATATTCGTTCGTTGCATTTGTATATATTTGTTCGGGGGGTACGGCGGGGCCCGTCCCATCATATGATTCTCCGTTTGTCCGTTTGAGGTCGTGGACATGTATGTGGGTTATGCCCATTACGTACGGTTGTGTTTGTATGTTTTTTGTTTTGAGGCGATCCCGTTCGCCGTGGCGGCCTCGTCGGCTTGCATTTGTATATATGTTTTGGGCCGTTGCGCCATTTGATAGCCTTGTCGGCTTCCGATATATATATATATGGCCGTGTGTGAGATATGTTGCGGCAGTTTGATATAATCGAGAGGCGTTGGATATTTGTGTACGTATAAACTATACCGTACGTGATTCGGATTAGTGGTTGTGTTTGGGTGCCCAGCTCGGGCACTAGTCACGGCCTACGGGGTTGGGTCGTGACATGTGATCTGAACATCATCTATTGGCATGATCTTTGTGGGATCTCCCACACATTTATGGAGCATCAAAACATGAAATACTGGATGAACTAATTCAAGCTCGGAAGGCAATTCTAATTCATACGCTACTTGACCCACCTTGCGGATGATTTTGTAGGGTCCAATGTACCGAGGACTTAGCTTTCCTTTCTTGCCAAATCTCATCACCCCTTTCATCGGTGATACTTTCAAGAATACCCAGTCATTGACTTGAAATTCTAAATCTCGCCGGCGGTTATCCGCATATGACTTTTGGCGACTTTGGGCTGTCAATAATCGATCTCGTATCACCTTGACTTTTTCTACTGCTTGCTGAATCAACTCGGCCCCTATTAACTGTACTTCTCCGACATCAAACCATCCAATTGGAGATCTACATTTCCTTCCATATAGAGCTTCATACGGAGCCATTTGGATACTGGAATGGTAGCTATTGTTGTAGGCAAATTCAATTAGGGGTAAGTGGTCATCCCAACTACCACCAAAATCTAATACACATGCTCGTAACATATCCTCCAAGGTCTGTATAGTACGCTCGGCTTGTCCGTCAGTCTGCGGATGAAAGGTCGTGCTGAGCCTTATTTGAGTACCTAGACCTTCTTGAAAGGATTTCCAGAACTTAGCTGTGAACTGTGCTCCTCTGTCTGTGATGATAGATATTGGAATACCATGAAGCCTTACAATCTCCTTAAGATATAACCTTGCATAATCCTCAGCTGAATATGTGGTTCTGACTGGGAGAAAATGAGCTGCCTTTGTTAATCTATCCACAATCACCCATATAGAATCATGCTTGCCTCGAGAGCGGGGCAATCCTACAATAAAGTCCATATTGATCACTTCCCATTTCCACGTAGGAATTCCTATCGCCTGCAATAATCCTCCTGGCTTTTGATGTTCTACCTTTACTTGCTGACAATTCGGACATTTGGCTACAAATTCTGCTATGTCTCTTTTCATGCCATCCCACCAATACATCAATTTAAGATCATGGTACATCTTTGTCGTTCCAGGATGAATAGAATACCGGGAGTAATGAGCTTCTTCTAGAATTCGGCGGCGTAGTTCCGCCACATCCGGAACACATAACCTATTCTGATACCTGAGAACCCCATCTACCGAGACTTCAAATGGTGACTTTTCTTTTGGAAATTTCACACCTTTATAATACTTCAATTTGAAATCCTCGTATTGACGCTCTTTTATTTTCGCGTCCAAGGATGAAACTGTGGGTTGTTAACACCGACTCCTGCATTGCCTGAATCAATTACACGTACTCCAAGACTTGCTAGTTGATGGAGTTCACGAATCATTTCTTTCTTTTTCGAGGGTACTTCATTTAAGCTACCCATTGATCGGCGACTAAGCGCATCCGCTACTACATTTGCCTTTCCGGGATCGTATAGGATATCCACATCATAATCTTTCAATAGTTCTAACCACATGATGCCGCAGATTCAACTCCTTCTGTTTGAAAATATATTGGAGGCTCTTATGATCTGTATAGATATCGACATGCACGCCATACAAATAATGTCTCCATATTTTCAAGGCATGAATAACTGCAGCCAATTCAAGATCGTGAGTTGGGTAATTCTTTTCATGTTTTCACAGCTTCCTTGAAGCATAAGCAATGACTTTTCTGTTATATCCCGTATTTTGAACATTGGGACAATCCGGATTAACTATGGTAAGTTGGGGACAAAACCATTCCGGGATACGAAGTCGAGACTTGTGACCTTCGATTTTGTTTTAAGACATAAGTTGTTCATGAATTTTTAGGCATGGAACATTTAGAAAAATTTGGGAGTAAAAGTGAAATATTGGAAAGTTGGCTATTATTGAAAAAAATGGCCCTTTGGCCGTGTGGCTTTGGAATGGTCCCACACATTTTGTGGCCAAATTTAATTGGTCCAACCCATGTGTGGGCCATGGACACTTGTATAACTTATATTAGTATACAAAAGATGACTAATAAGTCATCTTTCCATTCTCCCACACTTAGAAAAAAATTCAAGAACTTGGATGAACAACTAAAGGCCATTCGGCCAAGACTCCAAAAATTGAAGGTCAAATTTAGCCATCACAAAATTATTCCTTCCTAGCAAACCCACTAATTGAAGGGTCCTTGTTAACGTGGAGTTGTTGTTTGGATCATTAAACCATTCGTTTTCATCCTTGCTAACCCTAGCCAAGTTGTGAAGTTGAGAAGAAAGGTAAGGTTTAATCTTATTTTTATGTGTTATGAATGATGTGTGTATGTTGTAGTAGATGGAAATGGATGAAATTCATGAAATATGGCATGTTGGAGTTGAGCCGTGCATGGCTTGTAGCCGTGTGGATATGTATGTTGTGTTGAAGTGATGAGTTAAATCCTATGTAGCATGTTTAATTGTTGTAGTATGTTGAAATGGACGAGAATCACCAATATATGCATGTATGGTGGTGGCTGAATATGGGTCATGTTGCGTGACAAAGAATGAATTAATATTGCTTAGTGTTTTAGTTGTTGTCGTTATGAATTCTATGTTGACGATAAGAGTTTAATGACTCAAGATTGATATTGTAAATGTTGCGGGCTGATTTGGAGGATTATGTGCATTTAATGTAATTTCTATATTTATGAGAATGACATTGTTAGAGTATGGATTGTTGGTGCAAATCATGATTCGGAAGTTAGGAATGTGTGTATGGATGTTGTTCTCGGGTTTGGGACGATTTTCGGGTAAGATGGAGCATTTGTTGGATTGTTGGAAATATTGTATGAATTGTTTAAAATATTCTTGAATGTTGTTGGTATGGGTTCGGACTAGTATTTGAATGTATAAGCGTTGATGTTGGCTTGAATGTAAGCCGTTGAATTGAATATAATGAATGTTGTTGGATTATGTAGAAAGAGTATTTAATGTTAGAATGCATTTTGAATTGATTATTGATGTTGCTAGTTTGGTTGTTGGTGTTGTTGTTGATGAATTTGGCCGAGTTGAATTCTCGGGGTTGTGCATTTACGAGAGGAAATGCTTCCCAATTCGTAGAATTTAGTGTTCGTTTGGAAATGAACTCCTAAATGCCTATAGTTAATGTTGGTATTTAATGATGTTATGTAGATCTTGGGGAGTCCGAGACATAGGCTTGATTTGGATTAGCTTTGAGAGCGATCGAAGTATATAAAGCTCAACCCTTCCTTCTTTTGGCATGCCTTAGTTATAAATAGGCTATGACACGAGCCTCGAGGAAATTTTATTCTCGCGATCCGAGCATGTCTATGATTCTTATTTGCTTCTTGGTATTCGTATGCTTGATGTGATGAAATATTGGCCCTTATGTCTTTGGAATATTTGATATTCAAATGTTGCATAAAAAGTTTTGTTTTTAAAAGAGTTCCTGTTATATCCCGTATTTTGTACGTTGGGACATTCTGAGCTAGCCATGAAAATTTAAGGACGAGACTATTCCGGGATACGAGGTTGAGACTTTTAATGTTATATCCCGTATTTTTGTACGTTGGATTATTCATAAGCTGAGGTGGGGTCCACATGTCGAGATTTTTTTTTGACATATGACAAGTTATATGAATAATATATGTGAAGTTAAAAACAACTCAAGAAGGACCCTTGAGCCAAATCAAAGTGGAAGTCGTCCAAGCAAATATTTTTAAGTAACGTTTTCGGGTGATCTGACTTTGAGGGGCAGAAACGGTATTATAAGTTTGGAATTTGGAAAAATACCAAAGATAGAAGTTGTAGATAATTGAATTAGCTTTCCAACCATAGGTCATGGGCCCACAGGTGACATCGGGATAAGGAGATATGAATATTTTAAAGTAGAAAGGTTGAGTTGAACAGTGGATTTGGCCCAACCCGATTCCAAGTCGGGTCAAGCCCAATACCCATGCCATTTAAGTGAAATTTTTAGCTTTCTCCTTTATTTTTCAGACCAAAACGTCCAAAATTTTCAGAGATGGAGAGAGAGAGAGGAGAGATAGAGAGAGAAACCAAATTTTGACCACAATCTAAGCCCCGAATCGCGAAGCTCATGAAGAGAAAAGTGTTGTACGTTGCGTTGCCTTCAATTTGGGCTAAAAATCAGCCAAGAAGAAGAGGGTGACGTGCTGGCTGCATACTTAAGGTAAGACTAAGGTCCCTTTTTCATTGTTAACAAGTTTAATTAGAGTTTTAACGGATTAGAACGGAGAAAATAGCGTTATAAACTAGTTTGTTATTTTGTTGAGATTTATGGATTAAGGGGCTGTTTTATGTGGGTTAAATGGTTGGAATTAGCTGTGTTATGGATGTTTTGAATGTGTTGTAGTGTGAAAAAAATGGATGGAAATCATGATATGTTGTGTGTTGAAGTGTGGCCATGTAATGGGTTGTTTTTGGTGGGACAAGATGAACTAATTTTATTTAGTGTTTTAGTTGATGATTGTTGTGGATTATATGATGAAAATGAATGTTTAATGATCCAAGTTGAAATGGTAACCATATGGGCTGATTTGGATGTTAATGTGATTTTAATGCAATCTATTGTAATTATGAAAATGAAGTTGTTAATATGTAGATTGTTGGTGTAGTATATGAATTTGGAAGAAAGAAATGTGTTGTCATTGTTCTTATGGAATTTGAGAGGTTTCGGGTGATGTTGCCCATTGGTTGGATTGCTTGTGTGAATTGTTTAAAGTGTTCATGAATATCGTTTGGAAGGTTTCGGATTAGTATTTGAATGTATAAGCATTGGTGTTGGCTTGATCATATGTAGTTAATTTGAATATAAATGGAATGTTGTCGAATTATGTAGAAAAGAGTTATTGAAGTTAGAATGCATTCGAATTGATTGTTGATGTTGTTGGTATGGTTGTTGGGATTGTTGTTGAAGATTTGGCCGAGTTGAATTCTCGGGGTTGTTGAATTTACAGGGGAAATGCTGCCCAAATTTCTATAGATAAAGTGCTAGCCTAGAATTGAATTCGGAGTGCCTATGGCTAATGTTTGGTATCTAATGATGTTGTTGTAGATTTAGGAAGCCAAGACTTAAATTTGGATTAGCTTAGGAAGCGGACAAGGTATGTAAAGCTAACCTATCTTTCTTTTGGCATGTCCTAATTGTAAATAGAATGACATGAGTCTCGGGGTAACTCTATTCCTAAGATCCGAGCTTGACTACGATCCTTATTCACTCCTTAATGTTGGCAATTTTAACATGGTCAAATTATGGTTCTTAAGTCTTCTGTATGATTGGATTACCAATGTTGTATAAAGAATGTTGTTTTTAAAAGATTCTGTAACTACGAACGACCGTAACTTTCATAGATGAGCTTGGATCGCTTCGAAACGTTTGTGGGAGATTCTATAATGAATAAGGTCTCCAACTCTTATAGATGGACTCGGATTGGTTTGATACTCGTCCGTGGGCCCCGAGACTTTCCCTTGTGTAGTACTAACGACTTTTGAAAGGATTTAGTGCAACTATCGTCTTAAACTTCGGACGTCGACTACCTACTTCTCTATCGAGTTTGTAAAGACGATTATGCCCCTAATTTCCGTAAGTTATTTCATATGGTTTGGTACGTATCTATGAGTCCTAAAGTTCTATTTGATATGTTCTCGAACGACACCCGGAAGAACCTTGATTTGACTATCGCCTTGGTTTTTAAATGACGGCTCATTTGATTATTCTATCGAGTCTTTGAAAAATGTTTTTAAATTGCATATGGTTACTCACGACTCTGCTCGTGCATTCTGTATTTACATCCTTCACCGAGTCCCGGGCCGGTTATGTTTCGTGCGCACTATGATATATTCCGGAGTATGATGTGTCCGGTTCGCCGAGCCTCGCTAGAGGGCCGGGTACCGAGTATATTTGGCGTTATGATGTGCTATGGCGTTATGATGTGCTATGTGATATGTCGGGTTCGGAGATATGAAATCTTTTGGAGTATGATGTGTTATGGCGCCAATGACAGGGGGGCGACCATATTCTAAGAGCCCCATGCATGATTTTTTTTTTATGAGTAAGCATTTTTATATTCTGGACATTACATTTGCTTTCTGTACTTCTGGTTTTGATTATGATCCTATTTACTATATTTCATGCTTTGCATACTCAGTACATATTCCGTACTGACCCCCTTTCTTCGGGGGCTGCGTTTCATGCCACGCAGGTACAAATACTTATTTGGGTGATCCACCAGCCTAGGACTCTTTGTTCAAATGTCTTGGAGCGCTCCCTTGTTCTGAGCCTATACTTTGATCCGATTGTTATTGTATATGTGTGCATATGTTATTCACGGGTACGGCGGGGCCCTGTCCCGTCATATGATTTTGTTATTACTCTTAGAGGTCTGTAGACATACATGTGTGGGTATGGGTAGTCACTGTTCAGTCATGTCCGTGTGATTTGTGTTTTGGACGTCCCCCGTATTTTGATAGCCTTGCCGGCTTATATGTGATATCATTTGCCATACGTCGATATGTATATATGTATTTGTGACATATGTTGGGGGCGACGGTTCACTTTTTGTATGTATAAGATCCGATTATGCCGGCCTATGGTCCGATGACCGACTTTTGCATATGTCCAATCTGTCCGTACGCCGATTATGGTTAATCGGTCCGTATGGGTGCCTGGCTGGGCACTAGTCACGGCTACGGGGTTGGGTCGTGAGCCCGTAACTACGAACGACCGTAACTTTCACAGAAAGGCTCGGATTGCCTCGATATGTTCGTAGAAGCTTTTATGGCATATGATGACTATGTTTTCCATAGGCGGGCCCGACTTGGGTCGACACCCATCCGTGGGCCCCGCTGTTATACCCCGTACTTTGTACGTTGGAATATCCTAAGTTGGTTGCGAAAAGTTATGGACAAGATTTTTAATTTTCGATTTTGTTGATTTTCGTTTTAATGCACAAGTTGCATATTCATCTTTTCGTTGGCATGGAATGTTAAGGGTAAATTTGAAATAAGAAAAATTTGGGGTTAAAAGTGAATTATGGAAAGTTAGCTATTTTTCATGAAATTAAGGGCTAGAAGGGAAATAAGTATTTCATGAAAGTAGCCAAAAATGGCCAAGTGGCCATGGACCCCACCTAAAGTTGGCCAATAATTTCAAGCCATGGAGTGGTACATGTGTGCACTTTATATTTGTTGGGGCTTTTTATATATATAGAGGAAGGATGACCAAGTCAATTAGTAGTCATCATTTATCATCCTAGAGAATTCAAGAAAACACCAAGAGAAAGAAAAAAAAAAGGGGAGGAGAAAAACGGCCAAGCTGGCCGAAAATTGCCATGGAAAATTGATCCCCAAAAATTATTTTCTTTTATGTTTTCAACTCATTGGACGGTCCTTAACAACATGGGGTGGTTGATGGAGTAGCAAGAACAAGTGTTAGTTCATTTGCAAACCCTAGCTAAGTGAAGAACAAAGTGGAAAGGGTGAGTTTTAATCCTCTTTTTAATATGTTATGAATGGTTTGTGTATGTTGTGGAGTATGGAAATGAATGGAATTCATGAAAATATGGTGTTGTGTGTGTGGCCGTGTATGTATGGTTGGTGTAGAAGTGAAGAGCAAAGTTTATTTAGCATGTTTAGATTGTTGTTGTTGTGGATTTATGATGAACAAAATGAAGAATTAATGCATTAAGTTGAAGGTAAAGTTGTATATGGGCTGTTTTGGAAGCCAATGTAATCTTAATATAGTTTCTTGTAATTATGAGATTAATGTTGTTAAAGTATGGATTGTTAGTATGGTTTATGAATTTGGAAGGAAGAAAATGTATTGTTGTTGTTCTTATGGAAATTTGAGGTTTCGGGTGGAGTAGAGTATTAATTGGATTGTTTGAATATTGTGCGGATTGTTGGAAATGTTCTTGAATCGTGTTTGAATGGTTTTGGATTGGTATTTGAATATGCGGTCGTTGATGTTAGTTTGAAAATATGAAGTTGAATTGAATATGCATGAATGTTGTCGAATTATGTAGAAAGGAAATATTAATGTTAGAATGCGTTGGGAATTACTTATGGATATTGTTATTATGATTGTTGGTATGGTTGTTGTTGATATTGGCCGAGTTGAATTCTCGGGGTGTTGAATTTATAGGGGAAGTGCTGCCCAAATTTTTTGTAAATAAAGTGTTGGCTTAGAATTGGATTCCTAAGTGCCTATGGCTAATGTTTGGTGCCCAATGTCATTATTGTAGATCTTGGAAGGTCCGAGACTTAAATTTGGATTAGCTTAGGAAGCGGACGAGGTATGTAAAGCTTACCTTTCTTTCTTTTGGCATGTCTTAGATATGGCTAAGTTATGATATGTTATGAGCTTCGGGGGTAATTCCGTTCTTAAAGTCCGAGCATGTTTACGATGCTTATTTGCTTTTTGATGATGGCATCCTTATAGGGTTTATATGTCTTTTTATGATTGGTTTTCAAATGTGTATAAAAAGTTTGTTTTCAAAAGAGTTTTGTAACTACGAACGTCCGTAACTTTCACAGACAGAACCGGATGGCTTTGATATGCTCGTAAATGATTCCCTAACGTATGATGACTTATGGGCGGGCCCGACTTCAGTTTACTTATCTTTTGAGTTTGTAATAATGATTTGATAACATATGATGACTATGATTTTCGTAGGCGGGCCCGGATTGGGTTGACGCTCGTCCGTGGGTCCCGCGATCTGCTTCTGTATAATTCTGATGGTTTTTGAAAGAATTCAATATGACTACCTTTCCGACCCTCGAGTATGACTATATATTTGTCTGTTGGGTCTGAAATAAGGATTTTTATGTATGTGATTTTGATACGTAACTACGGTTTCTGAAGTTCAGTTTGATATGTTCCCGAGTGACGTTCGGAAGAGAATCTGATTTGACTACTGTTTTGGCCTATAAATGATGGTTCGTTTCGATTAACCTATTAAGTCTTTGAAAATGTTTTAAACTGTATTTGGCTACTTATGATTCTGCTCGTGCATTCTGTTGTTACGTTTTTCGCCGAGTCCCGGGCCGGTATGTATCGTGCGCACTGTGTGATATTGACCGCTGGATTCTTGACCGCGGTATGTGTATATGTGATTTTGACAGTCTGGGTTATGATCAGTCGGTTAATGTCAGCTCATATGATTTGTTCTATTTTCTATAAGTATGAGACAGAAACGTTTTACAAAAGAAAGCTAAGCATTTTGGCATTCAGATTATCACATTTGTCTTCTGTGCCGCCTATGTATGATTTGTACTTCAGGTGCAAGCCCTTTGGTATTCTGGATTTTTATGCTCATTTTCTGCACCCCGTACTTTGGTTATGACCTCATTTTCTGTAAGCCATGCTTTACATGCTCAGTACATATTCCGTATCGACCCCGCTTTCTTCGGGGCCGCGTTTCGCCGCGCGGTACCCGCGATGAGTAGATGATGTTAGCGAGGTGGAGATGTTCCGGCGGGATTGGCGAGCTCCATTTCCTCCGAGGCCGGCCGTGTCCGAGTGCTTTTGTATGGTATCTGAGATGTTGGTAGAGACTTTGCAGACAGTGTCGTGTGTGTGATATGTCAGTTTGTAATGGGGCTATGTAAGCCGATGTATTATCATGTATTATGTTACGAACTACATATGTTCTACGCATTTCATACGATGCTAGTTTTATTTGATTTGAAAAAAGATGAAAAGCATGTTTGTTTTTACTGAAAATTTTTTTTCATTATGTGCTTATGTCATGTTTTGCGGGCCCAGTATGATTATGAGTATGACGAGAGTCAGCGGGTTCGCTCGGCCCTAAGTAAGGGTTGGGTGCCCATCATGCCCTATCGAAAATTAGGGTGTGACACCCGCGACTTTCCTTTATGTACTTCTGATGACTTTTGAAGGAGTATGATATGACTATTATTTCGATTTCAAGTACGATCAGTTTACTTATCTTTTGAGTTTATGATAATTATTTTATGCATATGTGTTATATCCCGTATTTTGTACATCGGGACAATTCGAGTTAACCATGAAAAGTTAGGGACAAGACTAAGCCGGGACACGAGGTTGAGACTTATGGTATCCGATTTTGTTTTAAGGCATAAGTTGCTTATGATTTTATTGGCATAAAATATTATGGAAAATTTGGGGTTAAAAGTGCAATATGGAAAAATTTAATGTTCATGAAATTAAAAGCCATGTGGCCATGCACATGACTTGTGGGCCATGGGCCACATGGAAGTATAATATAAGTCATAAAGATGATTAATTAGTCATCTTTATCATTCTCCACTCAAGAAATTTCAAGAAAAATGGAGAACAAGAGAGGGGAAGAGGGTTCGGCCAAGCTGGCCAGATTTGGCCATGAGAAATTGATGAAGAAAAATTATTTTCTTCTATGTTTTCCACTCTTTGGAAGGTGCTAAACAACATGAAGTAGTTGTTGAATCAAGCAAAGCTCTTGTTCTTGCAAAACCTCACCTTGGCCGAATGAAGAAGTGGAATGAAGAAGGTAAGTTTTAATCCTCTTTTCATGTGTTATGAAGGGTTTGTGCATGTTGTAGTAAGTGGAAATGGATGGAATTCATGGAAATATGGAAGTTGGTATGTGGCCGTGTATATGTGTTGTTTTGTAGAATATGATGAACTAATTTTATTTAGTATGTTTTGGTTGTTGTTGTATGGATTCTATGGTGAAAATGATGATTTAATGGTCCAAGTTGAAGTAGAGAACGTTTATGGGCTGTTTTGAAGATAATGTGAATTTAGCGTAGTTTCTTGTATTGTTAAGGTTAATGTTGTGAATATGTGGATTATTGGTGTAGTTTATGAATTTGGAAGAAAGAAATGTGTTGTTGTTGTTGTTCCTATGGCAATTGGAGAGTTTCGGGTGGTGTTGCCCATTGGTTGGGCCGTGTGATCATTTTTGGATTGCTTGAAGTGTTCTTGAATTTTGTTTGAATGGTTTCGGATTGGCACTTGAATGTATGTAAGCATTGATGTTGGCTTGATCATATGTGATTAATTTGAACGTAAATGGAATGTTGTCGAAATATGTAGAAAAGTGTTATTGATGTTAGAATGCCTTTTAAATTA
>NW_026718388.1:0-13661 GCF_029784015.1 Lycium ferocissimum | reverse complement strand
TAAAAGCCAAAACAATAGTCAAATCAAGTTTCTCCGAATGTCTCTAGAACATACCAAATAGAAATTTAGAAATCATAGTCACGTATCAAAATCATATGCATAAAGATCCTCGTTTCAAACTCGATAGATAAGTAAGTAATCATACTCGGGGGTTGGAATCATAGCCACATTAAGCTCTTTCAAAAATAGGTCGTTAGAACCAAACATAGAAAGTCGCGGGACCCACGGACGAGCGTCAACCCAATTCGGGCCCGCCTATGGAAGTTAAAGTCATTACTCGTTATAGAAACTTCTACGAACGTTTCATAGCAATCCGAGACCATATATGAAAGTTACGGTCGTTCGTAGTTACAGAATCTTTTACGAACAAAATCTCTTTATGAAACTTTTGAAATCCAACCATACAAAAGACATATAAACCATAGCTTGACCATATAAGGATGCCAACATCAAGAAGCAAATATGAATCATAAACATGCTCGAATCATAAGAATAGAGTTACCCCGAGGATCGTGTCATAGCTTACTTACACTAGGACATGCCAAAAGAAAAGAAGGATAAGCTTTACATACCTCATTCGCTTCCTAAGCTAATCCAAACTCAAGTCTCGGCTTCTCAAAATCTACAACAACGTCATTAGACACCAAACATTAGCCATAGGCACCTCGAATCAATTCCAAGCTCGACTTCATTTACGTAAATTTGGCGGCATTTCCCCTATAAACTCAGCATCCCCGAGAATTCAACTCGGCTAAATTTTCAACAACAATACCAACAACCATATAAACAACATCGATAGTGAATTCAAAACGCATTCTAACATTAGTAACTCTTTTCTACACAATTCACCAACATTCCATTCAACTACATGCATTCAAGTCAACATCGACGCTCACATATTCAAATATTAATCCGAGATCATTCAAACAAGATTCAAGAATATTTCCAACAATCCGCACAATGATCGAAACAACCCAACCCATACACTATGCCACCCGAAACCTCTCCAAATTCAATAAGACAACAACAATACATTTCCTTCTTCCAAACTCATTGTTACATCCCGTGTTTTAGCCTATTTGGAGAATTTGGAAATAATTGCGACTTGTAAGAATAAGGTCATGTTTTGACTCCAATTGGTGAGTATGTTGTTACTTATGGGAATATGGATGCGTAAACGTCGGAGAAGGCCTAAGGGCAAAATTGGAATTTCGAAAATTTGTTTGGAATTACAAAACGAGATTTTAAATCATTGGACTCAAAGAATAAGTTGATAAATTGAAGCCCAAAGAGAGGGGGGGTGGCCGGCCAACCTTAGGCCCAAACCCACCCCAAGTAATAAATTTTGCATGTGCTATGCATGTGAGCAATTAAGGGGCAAGTATATCTATATGTTCCCCTCTAGAATATTCAAGAGAGATAAAAACAAATCAAGAACAAGAAAAAAATAGGCCTTCGGCCGAGAGAGAGAAAAAGAAAAGAAAGAAAAATTTCCAAGCTTCCAATCCTAGTCCAAAAATTGTGATTTTCCCATATTCTTGCTAAGCTCAAAGTGCTCTTCAAGGTGGTATAATATTCAAGGCAAGGAGCGTTTATTGGAAAAGGTAAGGATTTCATGTCTTTGTTATGTTATGGAAGGTTATATGCATGTTATGGTATGTGAAATTGAATAAAAAGCATGGAATTATGATTGTATGTGTGTGAGTCGTGTGGTGTATGAATTTGTGGTGTGGCCGTGTATGTGTATATATGATATAGTTATGGTGAGTTCAATTTATGTTGTATTCTAGTTATGGTTGTTGTGAAATTTATATTGGAAATGAAAGTTGGATGAATTGGGTTGAATTGAAAAATATGGATGTTGGCCGTGTGATGTTGTGTAGTATAAAGGAGATGGATTGCATTCTATTTAGTTCGTTAGTTGTGTCGTTGTAACCTTTGTGACGTAAATAAGGGCTTAATGACTTGAATTGGTATTGAAGCTGCTTGTATGTAATTATGGGAATTTATATGAATTTTGTATGATTTTTATATAATGGTGGAAGTAAGGTTCTAAATGTGAATTATGATGGTGGTTAATGGAATTGAAAGGTGAAAATATGTTATGAAAGTTCATGTTGGAAGTTGGAATGGAAGTTGTTGCCGTATGTAGAAAAGAAAACTAGTTATGCTATGTTGCGTTTATAATGATTCTTGGTATTGTTGTTGGCTTGTTGTTGGTTGTTTCGAGCCGAGTCGAATCTCGGGGGTGTCATATTTATAGGGGAGGTGCTGCCGAAATTTCGGTAGCAAAATATAAACAAGAGTGAAATGTTAACTTGCATGAATAGTAAGCTTGGTAAAGATGACCATTTGCGATTTCGACGAAACGGAATTGAGATTTGAGGAGCGTAAGGCACAACCAAGGTATGTAAGGCCTTCCCTATCTTTCTTTGGCATGTTCTGAGCGTAATAGGCTTGAAAGTGAGCCTTGATTGCACTTTTGCGTCTCATAATCTAAGATTGAAAATAGCGCCAAATCGTTCAGTAAGATTGAACCGATTTCTTCACAAATTGTCTTCAAAATGATTTATATGTACGAAACCTTCTCAAATGGACCTGGAATGTCCCAAACGCTTATAATGATTTTATAAAGTCTATGATCCGTAACTTATGCCCGCCGCCTCGATTTGACCGAGGTGGGCCCCCAGATTCCGAGACCTCTTACTATGGTGCTAATTGATTTATTTCCATACAATGTTTAAAAGAATCTTTCGATAAATGTACCGATGTCAAGTGATAAATACGATGAATCTATAATATATTTTGACATGTCTTATGATCCCAGAAACATGATTCGATACAAGTAATCGTGCCATCCCCAAAAAAAAGAGCAATACATATATACTATGATCATCGTCCGAATTCTTTGTAGTGATATGTCATTTGAATTGATCCATGTGTTAAAGAACGATCATTCTGAATATTAATGCGAGAGCCACCGTAATGTATTTGCTTCGTACGGCTTGGTCTCAAAAATTCTGTTTTGACATAATCCGTCACGATGTCCGAAAAGTACGAATTATGGCTTATTGTTGATTTGTCTATTGAGTCTGGACTTACATGCATATGTTTCTGCATTGCTCTGTTCGTGCAAGTTATGATATGTCTTTTCACTGAGCCCGGGCCAGGACATGTTCTCGTGCGCACTTCTCTGCATTATTCACCGAGTCCCTCGTACTTGCGGGCCGGGACACGTTATTTGTATGATTATGATATGATGATACGGGGATGGCGGCCGGGACGGCATATGATTATTATCCACCGAGACCCGCAGAGGGGCCGGGACACGTTGTATGTACATGATGTATGATTTTGTGAGACATGATTCCATATTACCGAGTCCCTTAATAAGGAACTTGGGACACGTCATTTGCACACATGATACATGATTTGGTTATGCATGATTTCACTTACCGAGTCCCTTATCGGAGGCCGGGACACGATACATGTTTGCATGGCATTATATGATCCGATATGCATTATGTTTCCTGAGGTCTCGGACAAGGTATTACCTTTTGTACTCCAGCTTCTAATCATAGCTCTATCTGTTATGTTTCTGTACTCCTATCTTTGATTATGGTTATATTTGTTACTTTTCCGCTTTACATACTCGGTACATTTTCCGTACTGACCCCCTATTCTCCGGGGGGCTGCGCTACATGCCCGCAGGTACAGACGCATTTCGTGATACGCCGCCAGCGTAGGATCTGCTCTGCTGTCTGGAGTCGCTCCCCTTGATCCGGGGCTTATACTTTTGGTATATACTTTCATTTGTCATACATTGTGTTCATATGCTTATTTGGGTACGGCGGGGCCCGTCCGTCTTCGATCCCCATTATGTATGTTAGGGCGTAGACATGTATGTGGGTTATGGCTATGTCTGTACAGTATTTGTATATGTGATATGTTCTGGGCGTTTCCCCGCCACGGCAGCCTTGCCGGCTTGCCTATATATGTGTATGCGGATATGTTGGTATTTTCTGCGTGCAGGTTTATTTTGGTTAGTAAGAAAAACAGAGAAACTCACCTTAAATTTTCTAGATATTTGAGTTACTATCTTTGGGCTTTTGGTACGTACGGGTGCCCAGGTCGGGCGCTAGTCACGGCCTACGGGGCTGGGTCGTGACACTCATGAACTACACCAACAATCTACACATTAGCGACATTATTTTCATAAATACAAAAGACCACATTAAAATCATATTAACCTCCAAATCAGCCCACACGATTATAGCTTCAACTTGGATCATTAAACCTTCATTTTACATCATAGAATCCATAACAACAACAACCAAAATACCACATAAAATTAGTTCATTCCCTAACATACAAAACAGCCCATTTTCGGCCAACACCTCCACCCACAAATTCCATGATTTTCATCCATTTCAACACACTACAACAACTAAACATGCCAAAGAAAATTAATTCATCACCCTACACAACACACACCTATACACGGCCAAACTCACACACACACGATTCAACTTCCACTTGCAAGATTCCATGATTTTCATTCATTTCTACATACTACGACATGCACCAACCATTCATAACACATAAAAGAGAAGATTAAACCATACCTTTTCCACCCAACTTTTCTACACGGCTAGGAATGAGAACTTCAAGAACAAACACTTTGCTTGCTTCAACAACAACTCCATGTTATAGAGGACCTTCCAATTAGTAGGAAACTAGAAGAAAATATTTTTTCACTATTCATGATCTTCCATTTTTTTTGCCTTGGCCGAATGGTCCCTTATTTTTTTTCTCCAAGGTTCTACAAAGTTCTAAGGGGTGGAGATGATGAATAATAATGACTTAGTCATCTTCCTATACTTACATAAATCCCACAAGTGTACCATGTCCCACACCACACACATGGCCACATATGGCCATTTTCATGAAATATTTATTTCACTTCTAGCCCTTAATTTTCATGAAATGCTTAACTTTCCATAATTCACTTTTAACCCCAAATTTTCCTTATTCCAAATTTACCCTTAACACTCCATACCGATGAAAAGATGAATATGCAACTTGTACATTAAAACAAAATCAACAAAACCGAAAATTAAAAGTCTTGTCCATAACTTGTCGCAACCAACTTAAAATATTCCAACGTACAAAATACGGGATATAACATCCTTCCCCCCTTTAGAACATTCGTCCTCGAATGTTCAATTAGTCTCATAAGGTCTTATAAGGATCTCGGGGGTTTCTTTATTACTATAGGATGTCGTTTCACCTACCAATCATATTTCTTCTTTGTCTCCTCTTAAACTTCTCAAGTCACTTCCCTCCTGTTACTATTCCGCCACAATACCCTAACAAAAGCCATGTCTTTAGTACATAACCTTCTTACCTTACGAACAACATAATAAGGTCCAATATATCTCGGGTTAAACTTTTCCTTCTTGTAATTCCCTTTACTCAACCTGTAACACTCTAGACACATTATCTCATGTCGTCTCTTAATCTTTAACTCAAACCCTTCCTTATTCGTTCCATAGCTTGTTTTTCCGTTTCACACTTGCCTTTATGTTCTAACTACATAAATCACATCATAGCTTTGGCCACTTTCTCCTTTGGGCTTTACTTATTGTCACAACAATCTTCATTATATTCACATTGTCCCATTCGTATTCGATCTCATAGTGTAACACTTCTTAACCTTTTACCCTTTCTGATCAACTTTATCCTTAATATCTCACAAGCTGTCTTACCACTACATTCATATACATCACGATTCTTCTCCTCTGTACTCTTGTCTTAATCTCATTATTACCATCGGCACGACCTGTTATATCCCGTGTTTTTGCATAGTCGAAAAGTTCGAAATAATTGTGACTTGTAGGAGGTAAGGTGATATTTTAATTTTAGATAATATATGTGTGTTGTTCACGAAAAATATTCATGCGAAAATACGGAGGAAGGCCAAGGGCAAAAATTGGAATTTTGGAAATTAGTTTCGGAAATTACAAAGTAGGAGCCAAACTAATTGGGCTCAAAATAATAAGTGAAAATAAGGCCCAAATTTTCATGGGGTGGCCGGCCACATGGCTAGCCCAACCCATGTCATTTAATGAAAATTCCATGTGATAAATAGGTCCTTGTCATTAGAAGTTTCAAGAGAAAATGAGAGAAGGAGGAAACAAAAAGAAGAGAAACAAAGCATGAGGCCATTCGGCCATGCCCATGATTTTTGTCCCCTTTTAAATCTTGCTCCTAAAATTATTTTCTTGTGGTATCCCTACTAATTCAAGGGTCCTCTACAACGTGGTATAATTATTTCGGAAGATAACTCATCCGTTTCATCTTTTCCGCACTTTGGTCAAGTGAAGAAGTTGAGGAGAAAAGGTAAGAATTAATCCCCTTTAATTATGTTATGAAGGTTTGTTTGTGTTGTAGTATATGGAAATGAGTAGAATATATAGAAATATGGAAGTTTGCAAAGTGGGTGTGCATGTGTGCATGTGGCCGTGTATATGTGCTATGTGGTGTAGTTGGGATGAGTTGAATTTTATGTTGTATTTTGGTTGTGGTTATTGTGAAATTTGTATTGAAAATGAAAGTTGAATGAAAATTGGATGAAGTTGGAAAATTGCCATGTTGGCCGTGTGGTATATTGGTGATGAATAATGATGGATTTATTTTGTTTAGTATGTAATTATGTTGTTGTGATCCTTATAATGTAAAGGAAGGCTAGATGGTTAATTTGGCATTGAAATGGCATGTATGTCATTATGGGAAATTATGTGATTTTTATATGATTTTTATATAAGTATAGAAATAAGATTCTAAATGTGAATTATGGTTGTTGTTAATGAGTTTGGAAGAAAACAAGATGACTTGGTAGTTTCGTCGCATTTGTTGAAGTTTTGGATAGAATATGGAATTGGCGGAATTGCTTGAATCCTTGAGTGTTGCTTGAAATGTTATTGAAATATTTGAGTAATCTTGAGTTAGTTAATGAATATGGAAAAATGTTGATATTAGTTGGATGGTGTGAAGTTAGAATGGAAGTTGTTGCATTATTTGGAAAGGAAGCTGCATTTTATGTTAGAATGCGTATTGTTGTGATTTTGAGGATTGTTGTTATTGTTGTGGTTGTTGTTGTTGATATTATGGCCGAGCTAAGTCTCGGGGATGTTGTGTTTATAGGGGAAATGCTGCCGAAATTTTGGTAGACAAATAAGAACTTAAGTTGAACTTTTAGAAGTTATAACTTACATTTGGTAAATGTGACCAAATTGTAGATTTTGGCGAACTTGAGACTTGAGTTTGGAGACGTATAGAAGACGGAAAAGGTATGTAAAGCTATCCATTTTCTTCTTTTGGCATGTCCTAGACATACTAGGTTGAGATTTGAGCCTCGGGAGCAATTCTGTTCATCGAAATCCGAGTCTGATTTTAGATACTATTCATTCAATGTAATTGAATTATAACTCTTATGTTTAGTTGGAAAACTATATGAACATCCACATTATGTACAAATGTAACGGAATCGTTTTGAAACTTACATGGATGACTCCATAGAGGCTAATCTTTGTAACTCGTGTCCTCCGCCTCGACTTGACCTGAGGTGGGCCCGCAAGTCCCGAGAATTCCCTTATTTGGTTTGTTTGTCTCATTTTCGTATGATATGAAAAGGAAACGTTTGCCTATGACGCTAAGGTCTATTTGAAATGCCCTATAATGTTATTTGAACGTTCTCCACTATGATTGATACTAAACTTTCCGAAAGTGACCTACGATGTATTTTCCAAAAAAAAAAGATGATAACTTAAAAGTCCGCGACTTTTGTATACTAATTCCGATTGACTCGATACTCATTTTCAGCCTTCTGATACTAATGAATATGTATATGAAATTATGTGTCGAGTCCTGAAAATTATTTTTAATATGCATACGGTTTCTGCACTACTCTGCTCGTGCCAATGATTATGATTTCGTTCACCGGTACCCGGGCCGGTTTGTGATCGTGCGCACTATGATAAATTCGGCAGTATGCTGTGTTACGGTTCCCGAGACCTCGCCATAGGGCCGGGTTCCGCTTATGGAGTTATGCTGTGATATGGCCTATGATATGTTTGACGATATATTTGATGATGTGTTTGATGATATGATATGTGTGTTCGGAGTGTACGGGGATTTGAAACCTTCTGGAGTATGCTGTGTGTGGCACCAGCGTCGGAGTGGTGACCACGTTCCTGAGCCTTATGCATGATCTCTGTTTGCATTATGTACATATGTCTTCAGTACAGGTTTGGTACATATGTTGATTCGGTATTTTCGCTCTGTACCTTTTACTTCAGTTATGGTTTGGTTTTCTGTACTTTATGCTTTACATACTCAGTACATCCTTCGTACTGACCCCCTTTCTTCGGGGGCTGCGTTTCATGCCCGCAGGTACAGAGGTTCGTGATCTGCCAGTGTAGGCCACACATTCTGCTATTACAGAGTGCTCCTTTCGGTCCGGAGCCCAGATATTGGTACATGTCTTTTGTGATGTATACGCTTTTGCATCTTTAATTATTTGGGGTACGGCGGGGCCCTGTCCCGTCATATGTTCTGTTTGATTTGTAGAGGCCTGTAGTCATATATGTGGGTAATGGGTCATGTGTGTGTTCGGTTGTCTAGGTTCTATGTCTTAATGCGGTCCCGTCTGCTCTGATGGCCAACACGGCCCATTTGTCTGTGTACGCATATGTATCTGGCGATGTATATTCCGCCAACCTATCAGATTTGGATGCGGCCTAAACGGCCAGTATGTTTGTATATGTGCCTATATTCGGCGATGTGCATTCCGCCGCCTCTTTGGCTTGATATGACATTTTTGTGCACGCGACCGCTTAAGATAATATTTGTTTTCAGTTCTGTTTAAAACGATGAGTATGAAATTTGAGTTTATGACGATTTGGTATGTAAGTCTGTTTGGGGTGTCCAGATAGGGCACCAGTCGCGGCCTACGGGGCTAGGTCGTGACAAAAGTGGTATCAGAGCGGTTTGTCCTCGGAATGTCTACAGGCCGTGTCTCGTAGAGTCTTGTTTATCGGTGTGTCGTGCACCACATCTATAAACGGGAGGCTACGGGACATTTAGGGTGTTTCCTTTTTTTGGATCCTATATCGTGCGATAGAGCCAGCCCCGTAGGAAATGAATTCCTTTTTTACTAACCTTTGATTTCGCCAAAGAACGGTATCGACGAGAAGAAAGTGACGATGATATTGGAAGCTACACGAGTACACGGGTAAGTAATGGTATGAAAGATGTGTATTGGGGAAGTTATTTGAAATATGATTGAAATGTAAAGTTGAAGATCGAAAAGGAAAATAAATAGGAAAGTGCCACGGTGCCATTTGAGTTATGTATGTAAGGTAAGTTTTGACATCTTCATAATTTACTTGAAATTATTAGCCTTGTGTGGCTATGATACGGTATGATACGTCCGTATATATGTTGGCCCTGTGAGGCATTGTTGGTATTTCCTGCGTGCAGGTTTTGGGATAGTAAGAAATACAGAGGAACCTCTGCCCAAATTTTTCCAAAATTATAAAAAAAAATGAGATGCACGTTCTTAACACGTCCGAGAGTCGATACCGGATATAAATCTATTACGTTGGGTTAAAAAGTTAAGAGACACCCTCCATGTCATTTGTAAAAGCATCGTCCTTGTGTGGGAGGTTCTATTTCGAGAAGTATATATGAGCAGCAAATTTGCAACTTATTTAAACGGACCAAAATACGTTCCGACCACACGTTGCTTTAGAAAAGCCTATGTTGAAGGGCAAAAATGTCCAGCGAGTGACTAAGTTTCACCTTATTGGAAAATACAAAGCATATGACAAGTAGTTGGGAATTAAATGGTTCGCCTTACCAAATACTAGTATATATATATATATGGAGGTAATTATGTGAATTAAGTAATAAGAAGTTGCGATGTTTGTCGGACTTTAGTTTCTTTCTGCTAGTGGTTGGAGAGGGAGCCTTACAAAAATATTTTACCAGTTCCCGACGACTGATTGGAGTCGGAATTTGCGGAATAAAATTTAAACTTGTGGGCTGTGTAGAATTTGACATATAGACGAAGGTAAGTATGGAGGACTTAGATAAGGAGCGACACGGTACCTATATGGTCAGAAAAGGGAAAGACTCCTCCCTAGATCGGGGTGGGACCCGCTACGAGAACGTTTTGAAAATTGTTAAGACCCCGACTTACCTAAAATTACGTGACAAAGGTCGTGCGGGGAAGTTGATGCGATTATACCGGCTTTGACGCACCTAAATGCATTAAAGTTTCAAGGTTAAGCGTGCTAGGGCCAGAGCAATTCTGGGATGGGTGACCCCTTGGGAAATGTCTTTGAAATTTTCACAAATATAGATATGAGAGACAAACAGGAAATTTGGGGTAATTTAAAGGAAATTAGAGTATGTGGAATGGCTAGCAGCTTTATAGAGGCCGTGTGAGTTGCAACGGATTGGATTGGTGAAGAGGAAAAAGAGCAACACAGCTCTGAGATTTGAGTGAGTTGGAACAAGTGATTGGAAATGTCCTATAAAAGAAGTGACAGAAATATATTTATATGTATGTGTAGGACTCCCCTTTTATGACGATGTCTATCGATGGGTGAACCCTAATAGCTAGTGTTGTAAACTATGGAAGATATTAAGTGGACAAAATTTATGAGACAAAGTGAAAGGTGTGAGATAGATGTGACGAGATAAACTGATATTGATTTTGCTACAGGTTGACATTGGAAAATTCTAATACAACGATATTTGGAAAGAAAAGAGAGTAATTGAGTAGAACATAAGGAGCTCAGGACGTCAGAAAAGTTGAAAGTAAGGAACGTAATTAGGCAGAGCCTCAAAAGAGCCGACGGGCAAAGCACGAAATTATTTGCAAAAAGGAACTGGAATGTAATAGTGCAGGGCAAAAGGAAAACCCATGGTATGGAACGATGAATTACATGAATATCAAGTAATTCGATTATCAAGGAAGCAGAACGGAAGATAAGGAACGAATGTGAAGGAAGGGTGTGATTACTAAAGGATAAATGGCTACATTAACTGCATCATTCGAGGACCGGCTATCAGATAAGATTTTGTACTATGTGATAGAGAGTTCTCATCGCCTCGTGATTTCATTAAGGTCTCGTACGAGGCTAATCGAGTTATAGATTGTAAGGAAAAGACATGGATATGGTATAAGTACAGCCCCGCAAGCGGGGGGGAGAACGTATTATGTTAGACTTAAAACGGCATTACAATATCTTTAGGTGTTAAGGAAGGAAATCTATTGACTGGAGGCCCGAGCTTAAATGTATTTACATACCAAGGGAATAAAGGAAAAGAATGAAAGAAGCCTTAAGGGAATGCTTCTCGCCAATACGAGTTGTGATATGTTTATGTTATGGTTTGAATCTCCCCTACCGGGTAACTGATGTGTACCTAAGTACGCAGTAACATGTTTTAAAGAATAGTAACAAAGGCAAGAAAATGTGGCGAGCTAGGTTCCTAAAGAGTAATGGAGAGGATTATCAGACTCAAAGAATATTTCGGGTAATAACGATTATCGTAATAGGAATACCGGTGCTTGGTAGTGTGGAAATCTTTGAAGGAAAGAAAGGGGTTCGTTAGATACTAGAAAATAGTTCATGGACCACTAGTCACACGCAACCCGAGGAGATACGCCATGAATTTATGGCGGCATTATTATATGGAGTCCACGCTGATAATTGTATAGACCATCAGAGTCTCCAGTATATTCTAAGCAAAAAGAAGCTGAATTTGCGATAAGGAAGATGGTTTGAATTGTTGAAAGATTATGACGTCGATATTCTGTATCACCCTAGGAAAGCTAAAGTTGTGGCAGACACACTTAGTCGCAAACCTATGGGCAAATTGACCAGTGTGCATCCAGAAAGGAGGAATTGGTTTGTGAAATTCATCAGTTAGTTAGCCGTAGAGTTCGTTTGGACGATTCTGGAAATATTAAGGGGTTTCTGTCGAAAGTTACTGAATTACCGATTATGGAAAAAGGTAAAATAGCGTCAGTTCAAGGATGCCATTCCAATACGGTGCAGAGTTCGTTGGTCAATATCTAAACCGCCAGTAAGTCCAAAATCGAGCATTAAAAGCTCGGCGGGTTGCTACAGGAAACGGAAATTTTAGTTTGGAAATGAGAAACGGTTAACATGAACTTTATTATAGGCTTACCGCGCACTTTACGCAGGTACGATTCTATCTGGGATTATGGTCAATAGGTTGACGAAATCAGCCCATTTCCTGTCGGATAGAACTATATATTCGGCTGAGGATTATGCTAAATTGCATATTAAAGAGATAATAAGACTTCGCGGGACTCACTATGCACTTATAACCGACAGGGGTGCTTAGTTTACGACTAACTTCTAGGATCGCCCGGGAAGGACTGAGAACTCAGGTGGTATAGCACAGTATGTTATCCTCGGTCGACGGACAGGCAGACACTATTTAGTGATCGTCACACCCTAACCTTATTAGGGTGTGATGGGCATTCGACCCCACATCCGGAGACGAGCGAACCTACGAGACTCTTATTACGCACATAAATTTTTTTTTTCCAGATAAAGATAAAATGCAAAATATAGCTTTCGAAATAATTCTTTTCGTTGCTTTCAAATTACATAAATTCGTAGTCAAACAAAACCAATCACATGAGCGTATCGGGCTACGATGGAGCCGCTTACGGACGACACCAACACCCACGACGCCGTCCGCAAAGTCTCTAACACGGATCCGTGAGTCATAACGGACAAACTCCGACTCGGCGAAAGACTCCGGGAAAATAGCCGTTTTGCCATCCGCTGGAACATCTTCTATAATAACTTCAGCTCATCTGGGATGTTACACCTCGCATTTTTGCACATTTGAATATCCCGAGTTAATGGTGAGAAGTTAAGGACAAGACTATGTTCGAAAATTTATTTTAACGCATTAGTAGGTTATGAGCATCATTTATGGACGTTGGTAGTGTGGAAATAATGTGGAAGGTTAGGGACAAAATGGTAATATTGAGAAAAGTCGAGGGGTAAAATAGTAATTTCACAAGGTTCAAGAAAAATCCTTGGAGGGACTAAAGTGATGTGCAAAGGAAGACACTTGGTCTTCTTTGACCAAGTGAGGAAGTTCAAGAAAAAGGAAAGAAAAATCAAGAAAAAGAAGAAAATTCTAGAAGAGGAGGGGGCATGTGCCCCTCACATGTGCTTAAGGAAGATATATATATATATAGTGGTCATCTTTTAATTAGAAGAGTGAAAGAGAAAGAGAGCAAACAAAAAAAAAAGGGAGAGGGTGAGGTTCAGCCATGGTTGGCCGAAATTGGAGGGGTGCTTAGCATAGTTCAAAAATTATTTTCTCTTATCTTTACTACCAAATGGAAGGTCCTTAACAACATGGAGTGATTGTTGGAGCAAGTCAAGTATTTATTTGGATGATTTATCAATTCTAGCTAAGTGAAGAAGTTGAAGGAAAAAGGTATGTATCCAATCTTACTCATGTTTTATGGCTCATGGACGCAGGCGAAAGGCGGAAATTCTAATGAAACTTTAAGGGGAGCAGTGTTAAGTGTGGCC